>NC_084548.2:14470000-14497500 GCF_033978685.3 Nerophis lumbriciformis
GACCTTCGTATTGTGAGGCAGATGCACTAACCCCTCTGCCACCGTGAAGCCCTTGTTATTATTATTATTATTATTATTATTATTATTACAATAACTTCTAATTTGACTTCAATATCCATACAGTCTACAAACTCCGGGTACCGTCACTGTAAAGCGGCACCAAAATATTTAATGTTGGTGTTTCCAATCCCTTCATGTGACTCATTGTGGGGCGGTACAGCTCGGTTGGTAGAGTGGCCGTGCCAGCAACTTGAGGGTTCCAGGTTCGATCCCAGCTTCTGCCAACCTAGTCACTGCTGTTGTGTCCTTGAGCAAGACACTTTACCCACACTGGTTTAAAATGCAACTTAGATATTGGGTTTCACAATGTAAAGCGCTTTGAGTCACTAGAGAAAAGCGCTATATAAATGTAATTTTCTTCTCTTCTCTTCTTCTCTCTCTCTTCATGGGGACTCAAGAGAAAGAAAATCACAGATATTGTGTTAACAGTCCGAAGCGCCACTCCTGAGAGCACACAAACAACATGGGTGTCGACACACCGCCCTGGGGCACTTTTCAAACACCCTCCCTCATGATTAATTAGATGTTTCCTCGGTAAAAAAAAAACAACAACAAAAGTGTGCAAATGTGGCGGGCGTACAGTAAATGCGTATATTATGACTCCCCGCCATACTTGCCAACCCTCCCGGATTTTCCGGGAGACTCCCGAAATTCAGCGCCTCTCCCGAAAACCTCCCGGGACAAATTTTCTCCCGAAAATCTCCCGAAATTCAGGCGGAGCTGGAGGCCACGCCCCCTCCAGCTCCATGCGGACCTGAGTGACGTGTTGACAGCCTGTTCACACGTCCGCTTTCCCACAATATAAACAGCTAATGATCGAGGGCGAGTTCTTGGTTTCTTATGTGGGTTTATTGTTAGGCAGTTTCATTAACGTCCTCCCAGCGCGGCAACAACACACAACAACAGCAGTCAAGTTTTCGTCTACCGTAAAGCAGTTCGTCTGCCGTAAACAGCAATGTTGTGACACTTTTAAACAGGACAATACTGCCATCTACTGTACATGCATATGTGACCCACCCATAATGTGTCACATTTTTGTGTTGATTTATTTTATTTATTTTGTGGTTTGAATTCGTTTTTAGAGCTGTCATTACACATTTATCAGTATTCACATTGGTCAGTAGGGGGCAGTAGGGCGTTTCTTCCCAATTGAATGCTATCACCTGCAGACCGGAAGTGTTTTGTCATTCTGATGAGCGCGACCAGTCTGTGAACAATTGAAACGTCCTGTGTGCTTTTTCCTCCTGTATAACAGGTTAGTTTTGGTGAATCAACTCACTGAATAATATCCATGTGATCTTTATAAGTTTAAGTACACATTCTGATGGTGGAGCCTAACTCTAAAGTGTTTGTGAGTTGTAGTTTGTATTTGTGAATGAATCCAGTGCACAGCTGCAGTAATCGATACAAAAAGGCGACGTGAGTGCGCAATGTTTATATAGGAACTTCTGATCCTAATTCAGACTCCCAAATTAGAGCTCCCGTTTTCTTATTGATTTTATAATGTATATTTGTATAATGTGTGTGTTCTGAAATAGTGACAGAGAATAGAACAAGGATGGACAATTCAACCCTTAACTCAACAATGAGTAGATGAGTGTTATGTGTGTTTATATGTGTAAATAAATGAACACTGAAATTCAAGTATTTCTTTTATGTATATATATATATATATATATACATATATATATGTAAATATATATATATATATATAGCTAGAATTCACTGAAAGTCAAGTATTTCTTATATATATATATCGTAACCACGCCCCCAACCACGCCCCCGACCACGCCCCCCACCCCCCGAAATCGGAGGTCTCAAGGTTGACAAGTATGCTCCCCGCCATCTGTACAATCTCCATAAAGAACCCCCCGTTGCCCCCGCCATCACCCCCAGACCACATGACATGGCTCATGATATCATTTCCTGTGGGACAGCAAAGTTACCCTTTTTTTAAATTTTTTTTTAGGTCGCACAGTGGACATTTATCAAATGAGACAAGATTACCTCTGGGGAAGTGCATAGGAATGGCTCACACACTGCGGGTGGGTAAACGTGTGTGTGTGTGTGTGTGAGGGGGACGAGTCCTCTTTCAATCTAGATTAAATATCATTATAATCAAATTGCCAGGCTGGGGAAAAGTCCATGCCTGTGTCCAGGGAAAGAAGCTCTGACATGGCGGGGCTCCCTGGGCTTTGTCATTTAGTCTAAACACGTCAACGCGCTGTTTGGGTTAGTGGGCGGGGGGGTAAGGGTATGGCGGATGGATGGGTGGGGGGTGAGGCCTCCATCATCAGTGGATCTCCCGGATCAACCTGAGTCACCCCCTTAGGGTCCTAATTGGCAGACATGAGTATCCCAGTCCCAGATGAGGGACCAGCTTCGACTTCCCATATCACGGAAGTCGACCTATGGCAGGGATTCTCAAACCGTGGTACGTGTAACAGCTCCATCTAGTGCAGGGGTCGGCAACACAAAATGTTGAAAGAGCCATATTGGACCAAAAATACAAAAACAAATCTGTCTGGAGCCGCAAAAAATTAAAAGCCATATTACATACAGATAGTGTGTCAGGAGATATAAATTGAATTAAGATGACTTAAAGGAAACTAAATGACCTCAAATATACCTACAAACGAGGCATAATGATGCAATATGTACATATAGCTAGCCTAAATAGCATGTTAGCATCGATTAGCTTGCGGTCATGCAGTGACCAAATATGTCTGATTAGCACTCCACACAAGTCAATAACATCAACAAAACTCACCTTTGTGCATTCATGCACAACGTTAAAAGTTTGGTGGACAAAATGAGACAGAAAAAGAAGTGGCATAAAACACGTCCTAGAAAGTCAGAGAAAGTTATATATGTAAACAAACTACGGTGAGTTCAAGGACCGCCAAAATTAGTAGGACAAAACGGCGCTCGCCAAATACTCGAATCAGTGAGGCATGTTTGATATAAACCATACTTGCCAACCTTGAGACCTCCGATTTCGGGGGGTGGGGGACGTAGTCGGGGTGGGACTGGGGCGTGGTTGGGGGCGTGGCTAAGAGGGGAGGAGTATATTTACAGCTAGAATTCACCAAGTCAAGTATTTCATATATATATAAACTATATATATATATATATATATATATATATATACAGTATATATATATACAAAAAAAAAAAAAAAAATAAATAAAAATAAATATATATATATATATATATTTTTTTTTAAAAATATATATATATATATAGGGCTTCACGGTGGCAGAGGGGTTAGTGCATCTGCCTCACAATACGAAGGTCCTGAGTAGTCTTGGGTTCAATCCCGGGCTCGGGATCTTTCTGTGTGGAGTTTGCATGTCCTCCCCGTGACTGCGTGGGTTCCCTCCGGGTACTCCGGCTTCCTCCCACTTCCAAAGACATGCACCTGGGGATAAGTTGATTGGCAACACTAAATTGGCCCTAGTGTGTGAATGTGAGTGTGAATGTTGTCTGTCTATCTGTGTTGGCCCTGCGATGAGGTGGCGACTTGTCCAGGGTGTACCCCGCCTTCCGCCCGATTGTAGCTGAGATAGGCTCCAGTGCCCCCCGCGACCCCAAAGGGAATAAGCGGTAGAAAATGGATGGATGGATGGATATATATATATATATATATATATATATATATATATATAGCTAGAATTCACTGAAAGTGAAGTATTTTCTTATATATATATATATATATATATATATATATATATATATATATATATATATATATATATATATATATATATATATATATATATATATATATATATATATATCAATCTATCTATCTATCAAGAGGGACAGAGACAGCGCACAGTGCATGTGGATCACATGTTACCATGGCGAGAAAACATGGAGAGACTGCCAGTTATCTAGTCTCCACCAGTTGCAGAAAATGTGCCATCAGTACAACTGGACAGTGCTGTTTCAGTTTCATCATCAGGATTCAAGGGCTGCTGAGTTGCCATCATCAGAACCCAGATTACCCCCCACAACAAAAACCCCACCAGTGATCCGCAGGTACCCAGAAAGGTTTCGAGTACCACCACAAAAAAACTGAATCTCTGAAGACAGTATAAAAATCTGTGTTAAAGATGTACAAATACTGTTTGTATAATAAGTTCAGTACTATAAAAAAAAAAAGAATGTGGCTTAAGTACAGTTATTTATTTGAGCTGCTGCATTTTTTGGTTGGGTTGTTTATTTATTTTGAGTAACTTCTACATTTATAAAAGGGGAGGAATGTAATAGAGTGATCTGTGTTTGTCTGTTGCCATCTCCTGGTGAATGTTGGCTATAGCGTACTGGGGTTACTTTTTGGTTGGCCAACGATTTACGTGGTGTTGCGCACCTGACGTCAAGTGTGTGAGTCTGTTCTGAAGTCTACAGTAAAGAGACGTACTTCATCCCCTCGCCTGTTTATTGCCTCCAACTCAATATATTACAACAACATTGCTCCATGCAGACCCTCCAGGTCCGCATGGAGCTGGAGGGGGCGTGACCTCCAGGTCCGCCTGAATTTCAGGAGATTTTCGGGAGAAAATTTGTCCCGGGAGGTTTTCGGGAGAGGCGCTGAATTTCGGGAGTCTGCCGGAAAATCCGGGAGGGTTGGCAAGAATGATATAAACCGTGTGCAATTAGGGAGGTTTGCGTCATGTTTGTCCTTCTACGGAAACCATATTAAAACAATTTTTCATACATTTTTGAAAAAGCTCCAGAGCCACTACGGCGGCGCTAAAGAGCCGCGGGTTGCCGACCCCTGATCTAGTGGCACGCCAAAGAATCACTTCACTAAATATTCAAACATAGTGTTACTGATTAAACTGTGCGTAATGTTACAGTAGCCCAAAAACATGAAATAAAATATCTGCCTTGTTTTTAAATGAATACTTAGGCCTACTACGCTACTACTAATAATGAGGGACCAGCTTCGACTTCCCATATCACGGAAGTCAACCTATGGCAGGGAGTCTCAAACCGTGGTACGTGTAACAGCTCCATCTAGTGGCACGCCAAAGAATCACTTCACTAAATACTCAAACATAGTGTTACTGATTAAACTGTGCGTAATGTTACAGTAGCCCAAAAACATGAAATAAAACATCTGCCTTGTTTTTAAATGAATACTTAGGCCTACTACGCTACTACTTATAACAATAATATATTTTATTTGTAAAAGCACTTTACACTGAGCAAACAACCTCAAAGTGCTACAGTGCATTAAAAAAATAAATAGAACAGCCTAATAGCTAGAACTATCCATCCATCCCATCCATTTTCTACCGCTTATTCCCTTCGGGGACGCGGGGGGCTCTGGAGCCTATCTCAGCTACAATTGGGCGGAAGGCGGGGTACACCCTGGACAAGTTACCACCTCATCACAGGACTAGCACACATATATCTAAAAAAAAAGGCTTTTTTTTAAAAATAATGTTTTTTAAGCCTTTTTTAAAAGCATCCACAGTCTGTGGTGCCCTCAGGTGGTCAGGGAGAGCGTTCCACAGAGAGCAGAGAGCCCGGTCTCCTATTGTTCGGAGCTTTGTTCTCTGAGGTTGGAGGAGGTTAGCCTGTCCGGAGCGGAGGTGTCGTGTGGAGGATTTGGGGGTGAGCAGTTCTGTACTGTATTTTGGTGGTCATTATGGTGGCACTTAGTTTTTTCTGGTGGAAAAAGTTCGAGAACCACCGACCTATGGACTTGATCGTGCTCATTAGCACTGCAGGGGTGCAAATATCCAGTCGTACTCAAACGGGAAAGCGTTTTTTGTCGATATTTTCACGCACTTCTAAAAATGGTGTTTGCAAAGGCACCTCGGAGCAATCACAAATAGTCAGGCGTGAGCGTGTGTCACTCAAAAGCAAATAAACACGGAGAGCCGTCCGCTGCATGGGAGGACAGAAAGAGCGACACTTAGTCTGAATTACTGATATTAAAGTGTCAGGCCGCGGTGGATGAGACTCGGTATTGATCCCAGATGGCAGCCATGCTGGATGAAATGCCACAGAGTCTGCTGGCTTTAATGTGTGTTGACAAGAGGAAAAGGGGACCGGGGGGGCCGGGGGGGTGGACAGACAGACTGTGAGACTCGGGTATGTTTACGTCAACCGAGTAAAGAAAGGTGAACGCTTGCTACCTTGACTTTTGTCAAGTTGTGCATGCAGAGGACTTTAGATACTTTAGTATGGCGCACTTTGTAATAAAAAAAAAAGATTCATTGTCTTATGATAACTTTGGTTAGTCAAACCAATTTTCATCCTCATAGGGCCCCTTGCAAAAGTGAAACCATAGACCTGTTCATGTATAATCGCCTCATGGTATTCCTACAAAGTCAGCCCTTGATTTGATCGTCATTTTTTACCGACACACTGATGAAAAAATTGCTTTGGAATCAGAAGTCGATATGACACGCAGATATTAAAGTTTGGATTTGGAATAACTTGTTGCTTCAGCTGCGTGCGGTACAATGTTAAGGGTGTAAAATATCATTTTTTAATTTTATTTCTACATATTTTGCAAAGTGGGCTGGCTCAGGGTGGAGGACAGAGTAAGACAACTTGCACTGAGCCTAGTCTATAAAATCCGCTACACTTCCCTGATACCGAAGTACATGTCAAACTACTTCCTTAACGTAAATGACCGCCATAACCACAACACCAGGGGGAGCTCCACTAACCAAGCTAAACCCAGATTCCGATCTAACAAAGGTCTTAAAGGGGAACATTATCACCAGACCTATGTAAGCGTCAATATATACCTTGATGTTGCAGAAAAAAGACCATATATTTTTTTAACCGATTTCCGAACTCT
Organism: Nerophis lumbriciformis; assembly: GCF_033978685.3. Classification (NCBI taxonomy): domain Eukaryota; kingdom Metazoa; phylum Chordata; class Actinopteri; order Syngnathiformes; family Syngnathidae; genus Nerophis; species Nerophis lumbriciformis. Next base: position 14,476,890 of record NC_084548.2, read on the forward strand.
AAATGGGTGAATTTTGGCGAATTAAACGCCTTTCTATTATTCGCTCTCAGAGCGATGACGTCACGTTGTGACGTCACATCGGGAAGCAATCCGCCATTTTCTCAAACACATTACAAACACCGAGTCAAATCAGCTCTGTTATTTTCCGTTTTTTCGACTGTTTTCCGTACCTTGGAGACATCATGCCTCGTCGGTGTGTTGTCGGAGGGTGTAACAACACGAACAGGGACGGATTCAAGTTGCACCAGTGGCCCAAAGATGCGAAAGTGGCAAGAAATTGGACGTTTGTTCCGCACACTTTACCGACGAAAGTTATGCTACGACAGAGATGGCAAGAATGTGTGGATATCCTGCGACACTCAAAGCAGATGCATTTCCAACGATAAAGTCAAAGAAATCTGCCGCCAGACCCCCATTGAATCTGCCGGAGTGTGTGAGCAATTCAGGGACAAAGGACCTCGGTAGCACAATGGCGGCAGTTTGTTCTCGCAGACGAGCGAGCTAAACCCCCTGGATGTCTTGGCTCACATCGTCCCTTATGCCACCGAAGATGATCAAGAGAAGAATATCGACCCTAGCTTCCCTGGCCTGCTGACATCAACTCCAAAACTGGACAGATCAGCTTTCAGGAAAAGAGCGCGGATGAGGGTATGTCTACAGAATATATTAATTGATGAAAATTGGGCTGTCTGCACTCTCAAAGTGCATGTTGTTGCCAAATGTATTTCATATGCTGTAAACCTAGTTCATAGTTGTTAGTTTCCTTTAATGCCAAACAAACACATACCAATCGTTGGTTAGAAGGCGATCGCCGAATTCGTCCTCGCTTTCTCCCGTGTCGCTGGCTGTCGTGTCGTTTTCGTCGTTTTCGCTTGCATACGGTTCAAACCGATATGGCTCAATAGCTTCAGTTTCTTCTTCAATTTCGTTTTCGCTACCTGCCTCCACACTACAACCATCCGTTTCAATACATGCGTAATCTGTTGAATCGCTTAAGCTGCTGAAATCCGAGTCTGAATCCGAGCTCATGTCGCTATAGCTTGCTGTTCTATGCGCCATGTTTGTTTGAGTTGGCATCACTATGTGACGTCACAGGAAAATGGACGGGTGTATATAACGATGATTAAAATCAGGCACTTTGAAGCTTTTTTTTAGGGATATTGCGTGATGGGTAAAATTTTGAAAAAAACTTCGAGAAATAAAATAAGCCACTGGGAACTGATTTTTAATGGTTTTAACCCTTCTGAAATTGTGATAATGTTCCGCTTTAACTCATTCTCTTTCTATGCCACATCAATGTGGAATGCGCTCCCAACAGGTATAAAAGAAAGGGCATCTCTATCCTCCTTCAAAACCGCAATAAAAGTACACCTCCAGGCAACTTCAACCCTAAACTAACACCCTCCCTGGATTGTTGTTAATAATCAAATGTAAACAATCAAATGCAGATATTTTTCTTATGCCTTCTGATCTCTCTCTCTCTCTCTCTATGTCCACTACTTGCTGTACATATCCTACCAAGTCAGACCTACACGGTTTCAATATACATTTCTTTGTTCTCAATTGTTGATGACTGATGATAACAACCAACCCTAACCCCCCCCCCCCTCCCAAATTGTAAATAATGTAAATAATTCAATGTATACACCCTGATGATTATCTTGTGTGATGACTGTATTATGATGATAGTATATATGATAGTATATATCTGTATCATGAATCAATTTAAGTGGACCCCGACTTAAACAAGTTGAAAAACTTATTCGGGTGTTACCATTTAGTGGTCAATTGTACGGAATATGTACTTCACTGTGCAACCTACTAATAAAAGTCTCAATCAATCTCAATCAGATGCCAGCTGTGGATCATGTCCAACATAGGACTCACATGAGTGCAAGATGTATATTTTTTACCGTTACATTGGCTATTTTATTTATTTACATTTGTTTGTTTTTTCCCATGTAAACGAGTGTTATTATGTTTTAATAAAGCGTTCCATAAATAAAATATTATTACCGTATTTTTCGGAGTATAAATCGCACCGGAGTATAAGTCGCACCTGCCGAAAATGCATAATAAAGAAGGAAAAAAACATATATAAATCGCACTAACTATGAAAAAAACTGCGACTTATAGTCCAAAAAATACGGTACTACCGATATGAATGAAATTAGTTTATTTCGGTCATATAATCAACCATTTTGTGTGATGAATTTAACAGCACAGATTATACATATTAACAATCATACACACACAGAAAGAAAAAGAATGACCGAAAAAGGAATACACTGAAGCCAAGGCTTATATTTGCCTATCCTATACATTCACTGAAAATTAGATTGCCTGGAACATCGACGTTCAAAAAAAATCAATGGGATGAAAGTAATCGTTGCTATACTTTTCCATTATTTCACCTTTCAAGGCTGTCTTAAACCTTAAAGGCCTACTGAAACCCACTACTATCGACCACGCAGTCTGATAGTTTATATATCAATGATGAAATCTTAACATTGCAACACATGCCAATACGGCCGGGTTAGCTTACTAAAGTGCAATTTTAAATTTCGCGCGAAATATCCTGCTGAAAACGTCTCGGTATGATGACGTCAGCGTGTGACGTCACGGATTGTAGAGGGCATTTTGGGACAGCATGGTGGCCAGCTATTAAGTCGTCTGTTTTCATCGCAAAATTCCACAGTATTCTGGACATCTGTGTTGGTGAATCTTTTGCAATTTGTTCAATGAACAATGGAGAAAGCAAAGAAGAAAGCTGTAGGTGGGAAGCGGTGTATTGCGGCAGGTGTTGTGCCGGATAACGCACCCGCGCCGTAGAATGCACCCCTTGACTGTTGTGCCGGATAACACAGCCGGTGTTTCATTGTTTACATTCCCGAAAGATGACAATCAAGCTTTACCATTGGCCTGTGGAGAACTGGGACAACAGAGACTTTTACCAGGAGGACTTTGAGTTGGATGCGCAGACGCGGTACCGTGAGTACGCATGCAGCTGCGGCTTTCAAATATTTGATCGCTTGCCCGTACGTGCGTGCCGCTATGTGCATGTCACGTACGTAACTTTGGGGACTTTGGGGAAATATATGTGCTGTATGAACTTTGGGGAGGTGAACGGTACTTTGGGCTGTGGGATTGAGTGTGTTGTGCAGGTGTTTGAGTTGTATTGGCGGGTTATATGGACGGGAGGGGGAGGTGTTTGTTATGTGGGATTAATTTGTGGCATATTAAATATAAGCCTGGTTGTGTTGTGGCTAATAGAGTATATATATGTCTTGTGTTTATTTACTTTTAGTCATTCCCAGCTGAATATCAGGTCCCACCCGCCTCTCACAGCATCTTCCCTATCTGAATCGCTCCCACTGCCCTCTAGTCCTTCACTCTCACTTTCCTCATCCACAAATCTTTCATCCTCGCTCAAATTAATGGGGAAATCGTCGCTTTCTCGGTCCGAATCGCTCTCGCTGCTGGTGGCCATGATTGTAAACAATGTGCAGATGTGAGGAGCTCCACAACCTGTGACGTCACGCTACTCGTCTGCTACTTCCGGTACAGGCAAGGCTTTTTGGTCAGCGACCAAAAGTTGCGAACTTTATCGTCGATGTTCTCTACTAAATCCTTTCAGCAAAAATATGGCAATATCGCGAAATGATCAAGTATGACACATAGAATGGACCTGCTATCCCAGTTTAAATAAGAAAATCACATTTCAGTAGGCCTTAAATAAAGAACTACATGTCTTCAAGTCATATCTGAGCTTGTTCCACCATTTAACTCCTAAAACTGAAATACATTTGTATTTTATATTCGTTCTCACTTTACATGTTTCAAAAATCAATACCCCCCCGTAAATGATAGTTTTCTCCTCTTAATTTAAATAACATAAGAATACAAGGCGGAAGGCTGTTGTTCTTTACTCGAAACACAATTTCCATTGTTTTTAAAAACACAATATCTGAACATTTTACCACATTAGAACTTATGAATAATGGATTGGTAGGTTCATAGTAGCACACTTTGTGCATTATTAAAATTTTTGAAGTTTAATTATTGGGTCTATGTTTTGTTTTATAAACAATTCCTCAAACTTCAACACACTATGTTAAATATGGAAAAATAAAAGAATAATATAATATATGCAGACATTTCTTATTCAGCATGCGTCTTACTTTATAAAGAATAGCAATGGATTTGGATGTTTCCCTTTATATATTTAATATGCAGTTTCCAACATAATTTATGATCAATTATTATTCCCAAGAATTTAGTTTCATATACTCTATCAATTTCCACTTGATTTAATTTTGCTTCACAATTTGTCCTTGCACCACTAAACACCATATGTTTAGTTTTCTTATCATTTAATGATAACTTATTAATATCAAACCATATTTTTAGCTGAAGCAACTCAACCTCTATTATCCTCAACACTTCCTTCATTATACTGTGTATTTCATTTTAAAAATAAACACGGAACATAGTTGAATATTTTCTATTTTATTGTCACTTTTTTTCATACAACTTCCATGTCCAACTTTTCTAAAATGTTACGTCCGCACGAACAGGGGCGTCACTAGCTTTTAAGGACAGGGGGGGCTTAGCCCCCAGGAGATGCACAGGATGCGAGCAAATGTTACGCACGAGCACAAAACTTCACAAATGGCTAACAAAGACTTAGAAATGATTCATTGTTATTATTATTATTTTAAAAAAATGCACGGGACAAAATGATGGCAATGAAAATGATGGCTTTTAACCATTTTTTTTCTTTTTCTTTTTATGTATTTATTCATTTTACATTTTATATTAAATGTCTTGGTTTTTCCTCACTCTGAAAATCCTATGAAATGTTTAACAAGCCATCCTATAATAATACAACAGCTATTAATGTAACAATACAATAAAACAAACATATTTAATGATGTTTTTTTCATTATTTTAACAATAGGCTAATGTATATTACTTTATATAGATTCTACAAAAAACACAAAATTTAAAAACTAAATTATTTACAATTGCACACACAAGGTTTTGTGCAGCTTCACTCATTGTAAAGGAAGATAATGTGCTTCGTACACCTGCAGGACCGCAAGAAAGGTCGCAGAGAAAATGCGGACTGGAATTTGAGTGATGTGGGCATTTTCTATATGAACAAGTGGAATGGACTGGATACCGACACACTAAAGGGGCTCTCTACCTTACGCTACGAAGTGAGGGGAAACTGAGTGAATAATAACAGGTTATATGATTATTTATTTAAACTCATATTTGGGCCACTTTATAATGAATATGTCGGCATGTATTTGTAAAAAAACAAAAAAAACACACCAAATTATTTAGGGGGGCTTAAGAATATTTTATATAAAATAGGCCTAACAACGCCAATGAGCACGATACAGATTTTGCAGGAGAAGACGTGCCAAACCACTTTGAGCCACCAGAGGGCGCCAAACGACAAGCGCTTAGAATTTGTGCAGCCTGCAACTTGACCTGGAACTCTCAAGAGTGCATGTCCTGTTGTGTCTTTTGAAAGTCATGCACACCAACTGACCACTTTATTAGGCACGATGGAGTTACAAATCTGCCTTTACAAAAACTATTAATGTTGAGTTTGGAGTGAAACTAATTTGTGTCATTGCGGCTGCCGTTTGTCGTGATGTAAAGCTGCACTACATAGTACTGAGATATACTCGTATTACTGTGGTTGACTTATTTAGCTGCATCAGCATGAACATATTCGACACAGCTTTATGTGAACAGAATATAGACTGCACTTTTTTTTTTTTTTTTTACCTCTTGTCCGTAGAGCTGGAGGCCTGGTTCATCTCACTGTTGGAAATGAAGTTACGGATTTCTGAGAAGTACGAGTCCTCCTTCTCATCTAAAAGTGCATGATTGTCTGGCTCGGAGTTTGGCGAGGAGACGGTGGTTCCTAAGTTGGAAAGCATCCCAGACTGTTGGCTCACTGTTCGGGGGGGGGGGGGGGGGGGGGGGGGGTAAGTGCACAGACATACACATTAACACACGTTAACACACAGACGCACACATTGAATGTATGTTTGGTTGAATAATTCTTAGACATGTGCTATATAACAACGTCGGAAAAATGTCAAATATTACAAGGGTTAATGTAAGCAATGGTGTCATCTCGCTATATCATCAGGGAGATATTAACATGTGCTATGTTACATTGGAACTCAGCAGGATTTCTGTATAATTTGTACATGAACTGTAATAATAACATATTTTCTTTTGAAAAAAAAAAAAACATGCTGGTGTCACGGTAATTTACCAGATTTTAATGAGGAGAATAAAATGACATCTTTTTAAAAAAAATATAAAGCAAATAGAATTCTTGAATGAAAGCTTTCAATTCACTTCAAAAACGTCATCAAAGTGACTTCCATAGCGGGCATAAAAAGGCTTTTTTTGGCAACGCAAGAGGAAAAGTAAGTGCAAACTCTTGAATTAAGTATCTTTCCCCTCTTTTTTTTTTGGGTGTTTACGTTTGTTTGCCGCACTTCACGAAACATTTATTGAGGGCAACACTTAATAATTTCCAAATGGGTAATGCGTGCCATCCATTAGTCAGTCTATTAACAAGACCCAGCTAAATGACTCCAATGGAAAGTGGATTTAGAGAGAGAGACCCCTACCAGGAATGTTCTCATGCTCGTGCTTCTTGAGATGGCGGTCCAGGTTGGTTTGCTGACCGAAACAGCGGTTGCACAGGTGACACTTGAAGGGTTTCTCCTTGTTGTGGATGTTGCGAACGTGGCGTTGCAGGTTGGACGAGATGCTGAATGAGCGGTCACAGTACTTACACCTGCCAGGACACACACACACACACACACACACACACATCATGACATCTTGCCTTTCTGGTTTTGCAAATAAGAATACATAGAGAGAAGCACAGCAGAGAGAAATATGAAAAATGGCATACTTGACACCAAAACTACACTTTTTTTATACCACTATTCTGTTTGGGGTCAATGGTGAGCTGGAGTCTATCCTCGGTGCCTGGGAATCATTATGATACTCAATCGTAACAATTATTGGTACTTTTGTGTGTGTTCATGTGCTAATAAATGTTAATTGTTTAATAATAATCCTTTTTTTATATCTAACATTTGACCCTGAGCTCATAATAATGAACCTCAGTTGTTATAACTTGGTTTCTTAGGCTTCTGAGGCACATTTGCAAGTACTATGTAGTAGACTTTGCATGCAGTTCATGCAGTAGTGTATAAACCAGAAGTGGTCTGCGGCCCCCAAGGTCAGTTTGCTAAATATAAAAATGAGCAACATTGTTTTTTTAATGAAAGAGACTGCCATTCTAAATGTGTCCACAGGATGGCGGAGCTGCAATTCAAGTGTAACCAGGGGCGTCACTAGCTTTTAAGGACAGGGGGGGCTTGGCCCCCAGGAGAGTGAACGTAGCGCACGAGCACAAAACCACACAAAATACTAACAAATACTTAGAAATTATTCATTGTTATTATTATTTTAAAAATGCACGGGACGAAATGAAATGCTCCCCGGGACGATGGCTTTTAACCATTTTTTTTCTTTTTCTTTTTATGTATTTATTCATTTAACATGTTATATTAAATGTCTTGGTTTTTCCTCCCTCTGAAAATCATATAAAATGTTTAACAAGCCATCCTATAATAATACAACAGCTATTAATGTAACAATACAATAAAACAAATATATTTAATGATGTTTTTTTCATTATTTTAACAATAGGCTAATGTATATTACTTTATATAGATTCTACAAGAGTGATGTGGGCATTTTCTTTATGAACAAGTCCAAGGACCGCAGGCAAGGTCGCAGAGAAAATGCGGACTGGATTTTGAGTGACGTGGGCATTTTCTATATGAACAAGTGGAATGGATTGGATACCGACACACTAAAAGGGCTCTCTACCTTAAAGTACCAATGATTGTCGCACACACACACTACGTGTGGTGAAATGTGTCCTCTGCATTTGACCCATCCCCTTGTTCACCCCCTGGGAGGTGAGGGGAGCAGTGGGCAGCAGCGGTGCCGCGCCCGGGAATCATTTTTGGTGATTTACGCTATGAAGTGAGGGGAAACTGAGTGAATAATGACAGTTTATATGATTATTTATTTAAACTCATATTCGGGCCACTTTATAATGAATATGTCGGCATGTATTTGTTAAAAAAAAAAAAATAAATAAATAAAATAAAAATATATATATATATATATATATATATATATATAACACCAAATTATTTAGGGGGGCTTAAGAATATTTTAGAGGGGCTTGAGCCCCCCTAAAATAGGCCTAACAACGCCAATGAGTGTAACCCATGTCTACGGTGTTTAAAGATGATCAGCTGCTCCTGTTGTGGAGCAAATTGTAAATTATCCACTCAACAAAACAGTAAGATACAAAGACTTAAGTCAACTTGAACATCATCTTTTTAGTTAGAGTTCCATGCAGCGCTTGCAATTGGTTGAATGCACGATGCGCACCCTGAACTCCATTGTAAAAATGTGTGTTTCTACATTTGTTGTGTTTGTTCTGTTTGATGTTACGCCTAAATCTGCTATGGACACATTGGTTAAGATTGTAGTTTTGTCACCTTGACTTCGGCTATGGTGTCATTTTGATTGTTTTGTTTATATCATTATTTGAATATTTGATGAATGAATGTGCTGTGGCAGTTGCGAAGTTCACCAATGCGGCGGTTTGAGGAAGCACTTGATTGCTTTTTCAAACGTCTTTAATGGTGAACTGCCAACATGACAAGGCTAAATAAGAAGTGCTTAAAGCTTAATTGCTGTGAGACAAAATCTAAGTTCATTGTGTTCTCATGGTGTTTTTCATTAAAATATTCAACACTCTTGAAGTGTTTTGCCAAGAGGATTATTTGTAATGTGTACATTATGTGCTTGCTCTATTTTTGGCCAAAATAAGACAAAAAAAACAATCTGAAGTTGTCTTTATTTTAAAATTTTAATGCAATGACTTTACTAGTCCAGTATAATAGATATTCCTCCATGTGGTCCCTGGGCTAAAATGAGTTTGACACCCCTAAAGTGTGTTGCTTAGCCAGGAAGTAGTCTTTGCCATTAAGACGAATGTGCCACACTTCACTCTTTTCTTACCCTACAAAGTTGTACTATAAGTATTGTATTTACAACACACCATCTGTTGGATTGTAATGTGCATCTTTTAATTGGAGTTCTGATTAGCAAAATTTAGAGCTGGTAAAATCGCCATGTAAAAGCGCTAATGCTAATCAGTAGCACGTAAATGGCAAATCCAAAGTAGATTAGCCTCAAGCTAACTTATTTCACTTGCTATTGAGCGACGTTGATCAGGCATGTTTGCTTTGTTGCCATAGAAAACGGCAACATAACCTAGATGGAGTCTGCTACCAATATGCTTGTTTGCCTGCCAAGTGCTTGAGCCGTGCAACTGGATGTGACGTCGTGTGCAACAAAGCTACTGAAATATGACACAGTTTGATTTTACCTGAGTCAAAAAAGAACCAAATTTGCTACATATCCTTAGCATGACATACAATAATTGAGAACAACTGGGATAATTAGACACTCTAAATCAGGGGTCTTTAAAAAAAATTAAAAATTTTTTTTAAATTATTTATCTAATTAATATTTAATTTTTTTACCTCAACTGTGTTCTTTGGAGTTTTTCCTTGCCTGGATGTGGGTTTGGCTCAGGGGGTGTCGTTGTGAGTTTGTGAAGCCCTTTGAGAATCACGTGATTGCGGGCTATATAAACAAAACTTTGATTGATTGATTGTTATTGTGCAATACTAAGATGTTCAAATAATACAGTATAGCGCCGCTATTTGCAGACTGGCAACTAGCGCGCTAATCACAAGCTGGGAGCTAGAGTGCTGATCGCCAGCTAACAAGAATACAACTATATATATATGTATATATATATATATACTGTATATATAGTCGAGGTTTCTGTGGTTTATCCGTTATACAGTGCTCAATACCGGGGTAGAGCGGAATATACGTTAGGTCAGGAAAAAACACAGAGGCTATTTCATCCCTACATCTCTGCTCTTCAGGGCAGGCTTGTAAGGATGAAATAGCCTCTGTGTTTTTCCTGACCTAACGTGTATATATATATATATATATATATATATATGTATATATATATATATATATATATATATATATATATATATATATATATATATATATATATATATATATATATATATATATATTAGAGATGTCGATAAATGCTTAAGAATGTAATATCGGAAATTATCGGTATGGTTTTTTTTATTATCGGTATCGTTTTTTTTTTGTTATTGTTTTGTTAATATTCTGGTTCCTACATTATATATCAATATATATCAATACAGTCTGCAAGGGATACAGTCCGTAAGCACACATGATTGTGCGTGCTGCTGGTTCACAAATAGTACTAACCTTTAACAGTTAATTTTACTCATTTTCATTAATTACTAGTTTCTATGTAACTGTTTTTATATTGTTTTACTTTCTTTTTTATTCAAGAAAATGTTTTTAATTTATTTATCTTTTTTATTTAAATTTTTTTTTTTTTTAAATGACCTTATCTTCACCATACCTGGTTGTCCAAATTAGGCATACTAATGTGTTAATTCCACGACTGTATATAATGGTATCGGTTGATATCGGTATCGGTTGATATCAGTATCGGTAATTAAGGGTTTGGTCAATATCGGAATATCGGATATCGGCAAAAAGCCATTATTGGACATCCCTAATATATATATATATATATATATACATATATATATATATATATATATATATATATATATATATATATATATATATATATATATATGTATATATGTCTTAAGGTTATCCAAAAAATAGTGCTCGATACCGTAGTAGAGCGCAATATATGTATGTGTGGGAAAAAAATCACAAGACTATTTCATCTCTACAGGCCTGTTTCATGAGGGGGGGTACCCTCAATCATCAGGAGAGAAATCTCCTGATGATTGAGGGTACCCCCCCTCATGAAACAGGCCTGTAGAGATGAAATAGTCTTGTGATTTTTCCCCCACACATACATACATATATATATATATATATATATATATATATATATATATATATATATATATATATATATATATATATATGTATATATATATGTATATATATATTTATATATATATACATATATATATATATACATACAGTATATATATAGACATATATACATTATTGAAATAATTATCATATATGTATATATTTTTAAGTGTTCATACAGGTATGAGTGTTTGTCTATGTGCCCTGTGATTGACTGGTGAGTAGTTCAAAGTCACCCGAAGCCAGCTGGGGTAGGCTCCAGCTCACCCGCACCCCTAATGAGGACAAGGTATAAAAAAGGATAGATCTCTCTGGGAGAGAAACCCCCATTAGACTGCAGAATAAAGACAAATGAACTCTAAATACCTGTATGGCTGTTCCCCTGTATGCGTTCGCAAGTGTCTGGTGAGGTTTGCCGAGCGGGGGAAGATTTTCCCACAGTACCTTCATGGGAGAATCGGTAAAAAAAAAAAATGCAGGAAGGGGAAAGAGTAACACAGACAAAAATATTTATTTTACCATTCCTGCAACACACACCCACCAAAACGTAATATGTGATAAGTTGCGGCCCCACTGACCTGCAGGCATAGCGCTCCTTGCCCTTACGGAGGATTGCTTCCGAGAGTGAAGGCGGGGGCGAGCGGAAGTTGAAGAGTGGGTGAGTTGAATGCTGCAGCGAGTTGGGCGGGACGTCCAGTTTCAGGGCACCGAAGCTCTCCAGTTTTTCTGTCATGCTCTCCATGGCAGACATCTGGTGACATACACCAAGTCACATTAGGGCAGTGTTTTTCAACATTTCTGAGCCGAGGCACATTTTTTTCATTGAGGCAAACCACTAGCAGAAAACATTAAAACATGAAACTCAGCAGCCGATATTGACAGTAAAAAGTCGTTCTTGTAATTTTTGGATATAAATTCAAACCATAACCAAGCATGCATCACTATCTTGTCTCAAAGTAGGTGTACTGTCACCACCTGTCACATCACGCCGTGACTTATTTGGAGTTTTTTGGTGTTTTCCTGTGTGTAGTGTTTTAGTTCTTGTCTTGCACTCCTATTTTGTTGTTGATTGTCATGTCATGTACGGATGTACTTTGTGGACGCTGTCTGCTGCTCCACACGCTGTAAGTCTTTGCTGTCGTCCAGCATTGTTTTTGTTTACTTTGCAGCCAGTTCAGTTTTAGATTCGTTTTGCATAGCCATCCCTAAGCTTCAATTCCTTCTCTTAGCGGCACTCGCCTTTTGTTTATTTTAGGTTTAAGCATTAGATACCTTTTTACCTGCCCGCCGCCTCCCGCTGTCATCTGCATACTGTGATCACAACAAACCATGTTCCCGACATCTACAAAGCAATTAGCTACCTGCTGCCACCTACTGATATGGAAGAGTATTACACGGTTACTCTACTCATTAGGGAGACACTAAGTGGATGCAACAGTATTGCTTCCCGCAACCCTTCGCTCCTCCTGTTCTCCACATCTTCACTTCTCCTATCAGGCCGGCGGACGCTTAAACAAGCCATTGGAGAGTTCCACATGTGCCGCACTATATAGTTTGAGAACCCCAACGGATAGCTGCTTCCCGCTGAGAAGCATGTGAACAAAGGGGAGTTATGTAGGAGTTTATTTGCCAAAAACAGCTTACATCCTTCCTATTTTAGCGAATACGGGATGGGAGAGACACGGGGACAGACACTCCGTCGCGATGTGTTTACTCGCAGTCTGAGAACAAGCAGAGGGTGGGGGCGGGGGGGATGAGGGAGGCGATCCTGTCATAAGACCGAATTAGAGGTGGCATTGTGTTTGAGTCACTGGGAGGCTGAGACGTGCTTACACACACAATACGGTGACTAAGAAGCTTAGAGTTTTAATAATCAGAGAAAACTTCCTGGGGACATTAGGACCAATTTTCCAAACTGTAACCCGCAAAGAAGCTTGTTTGTGGCTTCAGTTGCATGTAGGGATGCAACTGTTGATTATCTTGGCAATTTATCAATTAGTTTGTCCGATTAATCAAGTAATCGGATAAAACTCACTTCACAGCCTCAATGTGTATTTTAAAGAAAATTGTCAATCCTCAATCTTCATTCTTTTTCTTTTTTTATTTCAAATAAATGCACATCATCAACATTGAAACTACACTTTTGATATAAAAAAAAAACTCTAATAAAACTAACTAAAATAATCCGCTGTTCGCCGGCAAATATATCACGGCAACCACACACCATTGCGTTAATGCATACTTGCCAACCTTGAGACCCCCGATTTCAGTGAATTCTAGCTTTCTATATATATATATATATATATATATAAGAGAAATACTTGAATTTCAGTGTTCATTTATTTACACATATACACACACATAACACTCATCTACTCATTGTTGAGTTAAAGGTTGAATTGTCCATCCTTGTTCTATTCTCTGTCATTATTTTTCTAACCATGCTGAACACCCTCTCTGACGATGCATTCTGCTTCTTCTCCTTGTTGTGTGCGCAGTTGTGCACTGCACTCTCTAAAAGCCCTAGATGTTATTGTCACATATGCATGTACAGTAGATGGCAGTATTGTCATGTTTAAGAGTGTCACAACATTGCTGTTTACGGCAGACAAACTGCTTTACGGTAGACGAAAGCGTGACTGCTGTTGTTGTGTGTTGTTACCGGGCTGGGAGGACGATAATGAAACTGCCTAACAATAAACCCACATAAGAAACCAAGAACTCGCCCTCCATCATTCTACAGTTATAACGTGATTGGGCAGGCACGCTGTTTATATTGTGGGAAAGCGGACGTGAAAACAGGCTGTCGACACGTCACTCAGGTCCGCCTGAATTTCGGGAGATTTTTGGGAGAAAATTTGTCCCGGGAGGTTTTCGGGAGAGGCGCTGAATTTCGGGAGTCTCCCGGAAAATCCGGGAGGGTTGGCAAGTATGCGTTAATGTGCGCTCTATGTCTAGAACAGTGGTTCTTAACCTGGGTTCGATGGAACCCTAGGGGTTCGGTGAGTCGGGCTCAGGTGTTCGGCGGAGGTCAAGACACACCCGACTCATCGTGTAAATAAAAGCTTCTCCCTATCGGCGTATTACGGATACGGCAACAGCAGAAGTCAGACTGATTTGCAGGTGTGTAATTTGTTGTGGGTTTATGCACTGTGTTGGTTTTGTTCTTTGAACAAGGTGATGTTCATGCACGGTTCATTTTGTGCACCAGTAAAAAAATATGGTAACACTTTAGTATAGGGAACATATTCACCATTAATTAGTTGCTTATTAACATGCACATTAGTAACATATTGGCTCTTAACTAGTCATTATTAAGTACTTATTAATGCCTTATTCGGCATGGCCTTATTATAACCCTAACCCTCTAACCCTGGCCCTAACCCCGAACCCTAACCAAATAACTCTAAATTAAGTCTTTGTTACTTAGAATATGTTCCCCATACTAAAGTGTTACCAAAAACATATAACTTTGTCTTGAATTTGAAAAAAAAACATAATTTTATTTTTCACTAAAGAAGGGTTCGGTGAATGCGCATATGAAACTGGTGGGGTTCGGTACCTCCAACAAGGTTAAGAACCATTGGTCTAGAAACTATGTACCGGTATTTAAGGTTCCGTGCACTCAATGCGGTACGGATGTTATCAATTTTTATTAGTTAAAGTTAAAGTTAAAACGTTAAAGTACCACTGATAGTCACACACACACTAAGTGTGATGAATATATCCTCTGCATTTGACCCATCCCCTTGTTCCAGGTGAGGGGAGCAATGAGCAGCATCGGTGGCCGCGCTCGGGAATAATTTTGGTAACTTAACCCCCAATTCCAACCCTTGATGCTGAGTGCCAAGCAGGGAGGTAATGGGTCCCATTTTTATAGTCTTTGGTATGACTCGGCCGGGGTTTGAACTCACGACCTACCGATCTCAGGGCGGACACTCTAACCACAAGGCCACTGAGCAGGTGGTAGTTACTCTCAAACAATTAATCGAAGCGACAGAATATAAATCTAAGGTTTTTTCTAATCAAATTAATCGATTAATCGTTCCGGCCCTGGTTTCCAGCAAGCACAAGACATTGACACAACGCTGATTATACGCACATGTCCTTTAAAACTGACTTTGAAACAACGTTGCAAAATAGTTGCATTTGTAAACTCACGACCTGCCGATCTCAGGGCGGACACTCTAACCACAAGGCCACTGAGCAGGTGGTAGTTACTGTCAATAAACGATTAATCGAAGCGGCATAATATAAATCTAAGCTATTTTCTAATCAAATTAATCGATTAATCGTCGCGGCCCTAGTTCCCAGCAGACACAAGACATTGATACAACGTTGATTATACGCACATGTCCTTTAAAACTGACTTTGAAACAACGTTGCAAAATAGTTGCATTTGTAAATGGAGACAATGTTGATATCTGACCTTGGATTCACATTGTTGGTTGAAAAATGACCACATTTCAGTGGTCAAATCAACGTCACAACCTGACATTGACTAAACGTCAGGAAGGATGTTGTTTCAATTGTCGTAAAATATTGGTTGGAAAATTACGAAAATTCAACGGTCAAATCAACGTCAGAACCCATTATTGATTAAACATTGTCAAAAAGTGTCATGTCTGTGTGATCATGTTTTGTTTTAGTCATGTTCGGTTTTGTTTTTGGACTTTTTGTGCACTTTTGTTTGTTTTGTCACCATAGCAACCATTAGTTTTCACCTGTCACGTCACGCACCTGTTTCACGTTTTGAGTCACGCACCTGTTTTCACTAATCATGTCTGTAGTATTTAAGTTCATTGTTTTCAGTTTGTCTTACTGGCGACATCCCACATTTATGCTCTGCACATTCCTGACACTTGGTTTCATGTCCATCGTTCATGCTGCTACTTTAGTCCAAGCCAAGTAAGTTTTTGTTTATTAATGCTATAGTCTTTTGGTTTCATAGTTTGTTCTCCGCCACTGTGCGCGATTTTCGTTTGTACTTTTTTGATAGTAATAAACAATCATGTACTTACATTCCCGTCTCGCCCGAGCCAACTTTCCCAAGGACCAAGTCATGACAAAAAGCATGTTGGTTCAACGTTAGGTTTAAGTTGCTCAAGGTCAGGACCTAATTCAACAAGTTCTCAACGTTGTTTTAATGTCTTGTGCCTGCTGGGTTATGTGCTATGGCAATTGGTCATGGCAAGGTTTTTTATTGCAACATCAGAAGGGATTCTGACCCAAATTGAGTGAAAATTTGCTGTAATAGTCATGACAGTGCATGGTACATAGACCCCCTTTTTAGACCAGTTGATCTGCCGTTTCTTTTCTTTTCTCCTCTGCCCCCCTCTCCCTTGTGAAGGGGGGGGACACAGGTCTGGTGGCCATGGATGAAGTGCTGGCTGTCCAGAGTCGGGACCCGGGGTGGACCGCTCGCCTGTGCATCGGTTGGGGAAATCTCTGCGCTGCTGACCTGTCTCCGCTCGAGATGGTCTCCTGCTAGCCCCACTATAGACTGGACTCTCACTATTATGTTAGATCCACTATGGACTGGACTTGCACAATATTATGTCATTCACATCGACGTCCCACTGGGTTGGGTTGTGAGTTTTTCCTTGCCCTTATGTGGGCTCTGTACCGCGGATGTCGTTGTGGCTTGTGCAGCCCTTTGAGACACTTGTGATTTAGGGCTATATAAATAAACATTGATTGATTGATTGATTGGTAAGCTGCTTGCTAACTTTTTCAAGCATTGGACTAATTTCAGGAGAAATGGTCTACAATTGAACAACCAGAAGAAACCTAAAGGTGGCATGACCTAAAGATGATGCGAGGCACACTGTTCTTTCACCTAATTCATTGTTTCATCAATTATCATTTTCAAAAGTCAAACATAAATCTGTTATAGAGCAACCCTTTCCTCTATTAAGCGGTCAATACAATCACTGTACCATATATTTGCAGCATCTCTAGAATCTCCACGGCTGACTAATGCAAGTGTTCATCAGTCCGCATATGCGGCAAGTCGCATGTATTGCAGAGTCACAGTCAACAGATTTCCAGGTCAGATTAAACCGTTTCCCCAACAAGAGCCCCTCATTCTACTGGACACAAACACAGGATGTCCTTGATGGACATGGTGCTATTATCTAGCCAGCCAGCCCGCCACACAGAAAAAAATAAAAACTTGGAGGAGGTTGAATTATTAGCAGGCCTGTGGGCTCCCAGTGCGTGAAACAATGCCATGGCTAAGATTAGCCAAGCGAGGCATTTCGCTACCATTCAAATGCTTAGTATTCCATTTTTTTATTAGCATTAATACTATCATTCTTAACAATCAAGATTTGTACAGACAGCCACAGGGCCTGGGGACCGAGGAACAATGCGAGTGATTATCAAAGGGACTGCAAGACTGTCTTCTAGAAAAAAGGTAGAAATGACTAAGTCCACAGGCGCCATTCGATAAACAAAGGAAAAAGTCATACAGCCCTTGAGAACATCACTTCAGCGGTGAGGAATAATGGTGCATCAATTTAGGTTTGAGCAGCGTGGGATGCAGAAGGGGAGCATATTCACATAATACTGAAAATACCAGCTAATATCTGGTCACATTTGGTAATAAGGTGCGCATTTTCTGAAAGTGTAGGTTTTCTAGAAATGTGTGTAGGTGTACTGTACCTGTGGATGAAAAAGTTGAGGTGAGGGCCTAAGGAACTTCTCCTTCAGAGCTCCTACAGGGTCAAGTAGCTTCCTCTTCTCCACCCTGCTGGACAAACAACGAGGCAGAGGGTTACGTACCAAGGTCAGAGATCATCGGATCAAGAACACCGTTCTCGACTAACATGGTTTATGTGTGAGTAGAGGTTAGTCGTCCAATCGGAGCAGAAATACCTGTAAATGGGGTCCATGAAGAAGGCGGAGGGTTTGGCGTAGTGTAGAGGCGGCGGTTGGTGTGGATGTGCTTGCGGTAGCTGGTGAGGTGCCATAGGGGACTGGTGCAGTGACTGGGAATGGGCATGTGGAAAGCCGAGAGCTTCATCCTTGATCGACACCCCTTTTCCAACTCTGTAGACGTGGTTGTTTTGACCGTGGGGTTCGGGCGCCATGCCATTGTGACCCACTCGGCTTCGGCTGTTAATGCTGAGGTCCAGCGGTTGTTCTTCACCGCTTGATAGTATTGAAGGACCGCTGCTGCTCCCAGTATTAGTGTTTGGATTTGAGGGTTTACTAGGAGATGGAGGAGATAACTTGCTCTCCTTGGGCTTTGTGCTGAGATCAAATGGTGATTCTCCCGTCGGAGCCGATGCAGCACCAAGAGCACCAGAAACCATCTTATGCAGTTGCTCACAAGGTGACTTAGGCTCCCCCTTAAAGAACAGGCCAGAGGTGAGGGCACCTCGATCTGTGCTAAATGGGTAAAGGGAGTTGTGGAAATTGGGTAGGAACTGGAAGGGAAACATGGAGTGGTAGGGCAATGGACCCATCTTCTTCTCTTGATGGAGGCCTATAAAACCTGGACCAAAGTATTTCTCAGCAATAGAAGCAATGGCTTTGATGGAATCAGTGGCCGCGTTAGGATTCATGGTGGTGGGCGGGAGCG
The DNA here is from genome assembly GCF_033978685.3 of Nerophis lumbriciformis. NCBI lineage: Eukaryota > Metazoa > Chordata > Actinopteri > Syngnathiformes > Syngnathidae > Nerophis > Nerophis lumbriciformis. Next base: position 14,495,605 of record NC_084548.2, read on the forward strand.
CTTGCTCGTCAGGAGGAGGGAAAAAAGAGTGCTGCGTTGATGCAGAGGACAAAAAGGGACGATCGATGGAGAGATTGCCTGAACTGGACACAGCTGGTAACACTGTGCTGTTGGTGTCGTCTAAGCGGTGTCCATCTTGATTTGATAGGGCCACGGATGACTTCCTTCTTTTGCCGTTGCGCTCACGTTCACTGTCTCCATCGCTCTCCAAGTCGGAACCATCGCCGGAGGCCGTACCAGTTGTCGTGTCCAAATCCGTTCCGCTTGTGGTATTGACGTCTTCGAGGTCGCTGCCATCTGAAATGTCTGCCATCTTGGATTTGGGTTTCGCCTCTCCACCAGAGGATACATCCAGTTTAGTCTCACTATCTTTGTCCTCAGCCAGGCTTTTACTGTTGCCTCCATTACTGTTTGTGGAGCTAACCAAGGACAAAGGAGGGCCGTCTAGAGGACTCTGAGGGAGCTTGACCTCTTGAGTGCTGCTGCCAAGGGGCGTCTTCATCATAGAACTCGCTGGCAATAAGGGCGGTCGTGGATAAAGCGAGGGGGGAAAGATGCCTGGGAAACCGTGAGGGAGGGATGGGAACCCATGAGGTCCTGGCGAGAAGGGCAAGCCAGCATGAGGGTGAGGTCTGGAAGGAAAGTAGTCAGTGAAGCCTAAACCTGACTGGTTCAGACCAGTAAGGTGGGGGTGGTGGGACTTAGCCTTAGCAATGATAGGGCTGGAGCTCATGGGGATCCCGGGATTGAACATCCCCGTTGGAGAGCCGTAATGGTTTTTGCCCTCGCAAAAGCGGCGGTGCTTGTTTAGGGAAGAGGTAGTGCTGAACAACTGGCCACAGTCTTTACACTTTATCTGAGTGCGGCAGTCAGCGTGCATGCGCTTGTGGCGACAGAGGTTGGAGAACTGGGTGTAGGATTTGTGGCACACCTCACCTGGGGGTACAAGAAGACGCAGCCCATCAGGGCCTGGTTAAACCCTTTTTAACACTGTCTCTAACTGTGTAAACCAAAGTATACGCAACACAAACAACGCATGTGAATGCAAATCTGGGGTGAGAAATTGCTTTGGCTATGGGTTACGGGTACAGCGTAGACTCATTTTAGTCCATTGTAGAGTACAGTGGTACCTCCGGTTTCGTGTGCCCCACCTTTCGTAGCAATCTGTTTTCTACAAAAGTATATCGTACGGCCAAACATTGTGCCTAACAAACTAATCTGTTTGTGCGCGCTTGTGCCATTCTGCTGCCTCGATTGCCCATACAAAGAATTCCACACATTGGTTGATAATTGATCAATGCAAATGCACATAAACTGATGTGTGTGTGGTTCAAAACACGCGGTATCGGATCAAAAAGGGTAACGGACTGTGACTTACAGATAAAAGGTTTGACACTGCTGTGGATGTGCTTATGCTGTTTGAGCCCTGATGAGGTGGCGAAGGTCTTTCCACATTCAGGACAAGTATGAGCTCTCGCCCCCACATGTTGGGAGCGGATGTGACGCTGTAGGTTGCTGGGATCTGTGAACACCTGAAATGCACAATAATGTAGAATCACATGAATATTTTACTTGAACAGCACAATAACGATACTTGAATTATTATGATATTTATCCACACAAGGTATGAACCTCGCTATAGAAATACACTATATTGCCCAATGTATTTGGCCACCTGCCTTGACTTACATATGAACTTGAAGTACCACCCATTTCTAACCCATAGGGTTCAATATGATGTTGGTCCACCTTTTGCAGATATAACAGCTCCAACTCTTCTGGGAAGGCTGTCCACAAGGTTGCGGAGTGTGTTTTTAGGGCTTTTCGACCATTCTTCCAAAAGCGCATTGGTGAGGTTACACACTGATGTTTGTCGAGAAGGCCTGGCTCTCAGTC
>NC_084548.2:14502500-14582500 GCF_033978685.3 Nerophis lumbriciformis
ACAGTCTCTTAAACTGAATCACAGTGGATTTGCAATTGTTGATCTTTGAACAAGAAATGACAAAATAACACGTCAAAGGATTTAAAAACAATATTCCCCCAAAATGAGAAAATGTTTTTTTTTTACATTTTTGGACAATTTCTAGGACAATTTTCGAGGACAAATTCCTAGGACAAATTTCTAGACTATTTCATTCACCATTTGCATCACTCTAAAGGATGCTGGTGTCCTCCAGCATAATATAGAAGGGGTATCCAAAGTGCGGCCGGGGGCCCATTTTTAATTCTAATTAAACACGTCCCAAATTAGAACATTACACTCAAAAAAAAAAAAGGTAAAAAAAGAAAACCGGCACAATTAAGCCCACAATTAAAATGCAACCTGAACACCAAAATGGCCATAAATAACATAAAATAAAAAATAAAGCTTGATTACCGTGTGCGGGCTTTGATGCTTTCTGTGCCTCCTGTCGTGTACACATTTCTTGCAAAATATGTTACGTTTTCGAGTGTGGTAAGGCCCTTAAAAAGGTTTAATTGGTGGAATAATAATAGTAATATTAGTAAAGAATAATAATAAGAAGAAATAAAATATCTCAAGAGGGTTAATAGATATTACTTCAATTTACTTTGTTACCTATGACCAGGGCGGCCTCACCCTATAGCAGTGGTTCTCAACCTTTTTTCAGTGATGTACCCCCTGGGAAAATGTCTTTAATTCCAGTACCCCCTAATCAGAGCAAAGCAATTTTCGTTGAAAAAAATAGATAAAGAAGTAAAATACAGCACTATGTCATCAGTTTCTGATTTATTAAATTGTATAACAGTGCAAAATATTGCTCATTTGTAGTGGTCTTTCTTGAACTATTTGGAAAAAAATAAATAAAAATAACTAAAAACGTGTTGAAAAATAAACAAGTGATTCAATTGTAAATAAATATTTCTACACATAGAAGTAATCATCAACTTAAAGTGCCCTCTTTGGGGATTGTAATAGAGATCCATCTGGATTCATAAACTTAATTCTAAACATTTCTTCACAAAAAAAGAAATCTTTAACATCAATATTTATGGAACATGTCCACAAAAAATCTAGCTGTCAACACTGAATATTGCATTGTTGCATTGTAATGAATGGAATAGCCTACTTGATTTGATGTTCAGTTTATGAACTTACATTCATATTTTGTTGAAGTATTATTCAATAAATATATTTATAAAGGATTTTTGAATTGTTGCTATTTTTAGAATATTTAAAAAAAATATCACATACCCCTTGGCATACCTTCAAGTACCCCCAGGGGTACGCGTACCCCCATTTGAGAACCACTGCCCTATAGGGCCGTGCGTGGGGCCCCGCAATCCACAGGGTCCCCCCCGTTTTGCGTAAAATGTCAATTAGCTCCCGAGGTGCAAAGAATAAGTGCCTGGACAGTTAAACAGAGGTGTTGGGTTCAAATCCCGGTCGTAGTTAATTTTAGAAGGTTGATACATTTATATTTTAATAATGCTAAAAAAAAATTGCAAAATAAAAAAATTTAACGGGAGGCTCCAAAAATAATTCAGCCTGGGGAGGCCCTGTTTAAAACATATGTAGAGTATTTGTTTAGATAATTGTAATGGTGTTGTCATATCATCATATAGCCGCTTTCTTGTGTCAATTTCTGTCAATTCACCACATGAAAATATACCTCAACTAACATTTTGGCATAAAATCCACGCATGCGTCAATAAATCTACCAATGAAACCCATCTCTCAAACAGCGAATCAAGTCTATAGTCTTTCTCTCTGTGTTAGTTACATCTCAATTGACTCCCATATAAGTGGCAAACAACGACAACAACCCCTGCAATTGACATTTGCATAAAATGGAAATCAATTAGCGGTGAAACATATAGCCTTCATTAGCACCAGTGATTGCTTCTTCTTTGCCTAAAGTGTTGCGGGGGCTGCATGAGTCACAGTAGGGGCCGCTGGTTTCCCTTCCGCGTCGATAACCTTTACAATACTTCTCACCGGCGAGGTCAAACGCATAAAAACTCAGGCCGGCCCTTACAGTACAATAGCGAGTTCCTGAGTGTGAGTCCAAGTTCAACAGCGGTGGAAGGGGGGGGGGGGGGGGGGTGGGCCTGAGGAGTGTGCATGTGGGCTTTTTTTTAAAGAAAAGAATGAGCAAGGAGGGCCAAGGTGGCGCCGATAGCACCCACCTGCCATCTGAAACCACGCACAGCCGTCCGTCATTGCAATGAGTTCACCCGGTTGACCGTTTTATCCAGTTGCACCATGTTAAAAGAGCATTAACGAGCAACATGCATGGGGATAAAAGACCCCGCTGGTCAGTGGGCCACTACATGCAGGACTCACATGCTCAAATAAATAGCACTTGCGTTTAGTGTTGCACACTTTTCACACTTCTAGCAAGAAAGTGGGACTCGAGTGCACAACAATGCTTCCCCTTGAAGTTGATAAATGCTCCAAAAAGGTCACTCGAGTATGCATTCATGTGCATCAAATGCATCCCCCCCACCCCTTTTTTTCCTCAAACTGGTGGCTTTTATAAAGAGGAGGATAATGACTCTCTGGGAGATGATTGGAAGCACAATTATGTGCAGTTTAGCAGCTAATCTGGGAGCATGGGTGACATCTCAGGGGACTCCTCAAGTCTCCGAGACTTCTAAATCTTGTTCCGATAAACCGTGCACAACCGCAACAAAACAAATGACACACACACACACAAAAAAAAAAAGCAACACTTTTTTCTTTGCCCCCTGTTTTTAGCTGGCTGGGAAAATAAGCACCATCACACACACACTAAATTAAATGCTGCTCCTTTAATATCCCTTTATCATGCACACACACACACACACACACACACACACACACACACACACACACGCGCACACACACACACACACACACACACACACACACACACACACACACACACACACACACACACACACACACAAACACACACACACTCACGCACACACACTTTGGCGGCTGCTGCATGTCTGTGTTGCCACAGAGGGATTGAACAAATCATTTACACACTCCTATGCTGCTTATTCATGCACACACACACACACACACACACACACACACACACACACACACACACACACACACACACACACACACACACACACACACACACACACGCGCACATTTTGGCTTCACACAAACACACACACATTTTGGCTTCATTTTGCATGCAAGAAAAGCTGCAAAATGACCTACTTTCTCTCACATGTGTCAACAATGCATGACAAAACATTCCCCCCCCCCCCACTCGACGTGGTTTCATGCATAAGGGTTGGAAGCATAATTTAATAAAAATAGGACCTCTAAATTTGTATTCATTTGAGCCAGTAAAAATGGTGCCAATAACAATAATATAATTTTGAATGATACACTGTATATTTAGGGACAATTGGAGTATCATTCTAAGGCAGACAATTAATTAAAACACACCTAAGTATAGTAAAATTTGCACAAATAGTCGGATTTCTCATCCACATTGACTTAACATAACAAAGTGTAATATCATATTTTACAGTTATTGGCAGGCCTCTTTTAAATACTAAATTGAGTGTTATTTATGATTGGAATAATTGAGTTTTCTGAAGGAAAGGAAGAGAAGTGTGTGTAGTGAGCATATATATATATATATATATATATATATATATATATATATATATATATATATATATATATATATATATATATATATATAAATCAGGCTTTAGTTTGTTTTCAAATGTGCGCAAATGAGGCGCGTTCGTCTTCTTACCTTGTAAGTTGGGCGCCATGGATCCCTCCGGGAAAATGCCGTCCTTCATATAAACTAAAAGCTCCTCCCCTGCCTCAATGTCCCGGACACTTTTATAATAAAACTGCGGAGAGAATGGGAGAAAAAAAATGGATTAATATTTTAAACTGTGAAAATTAAATTTTTGCACAATTACTGTCGCTTTATTTTGAAAATAAATGATGTTAACAGGACTATAAAACACAATAGGGGAATAAATACAGTTACATGTTAAATATAAAAACAAAAATTCTGAACGCAATTCGAACGGGTTTCCATAATTGGCACATTAATTAAAATATGTCTAAAAAAAACAACAGAAAAACGAATTTAGATGTAAAATATTAAAACACGCACATGTGTTATGGTTGAAATTAAACTCAAAATAATGTCATATTCATGTCCACTTTTTTTTTTTTTTTTTTTTTTTTGCCACCACAACAAAAGGCATTTTTTAATAAATCGGAGTTTTTTTATGTCACTTAAATTAGTTTTAGATACATATGCATAAATTGTTACCCCAAAAATATCAGACAATAAAACAAAATAAAAAAAATAAAAAATCAAACAATAAATACAATTAAAAATGAAATAAAAGTGAAATAAACAAACAAAGCATGCACATGTAGTTATAAAAATGTCATGTCATTTCCATCCAAATGATATCCATAGAGTATACACAACAATATAGAACGAATTTGTACTCCAAGCACGTTATTCGCATACGGCCTTAACAAAGCTGCAGCTTGCAATGCCACGCGTGGCCACAGGGGGGCGCTACAAACCAATTGGAGGACACTCTCACGCACGCACACCACTTAAAAAAACAAAAAAACAAACAAAAAAAAACTAACAAAAGTTTGTACGATAAAGACAAACTATAGCAATATAGTCGTCATAATTATTAGCATTTAGTGGCTCCGGCGCCGGGCCTGACCTTTCTTCGGAAGAGTTGAGAAAGTTGCGCGGCGGTGCGCAGAGCCTCCAGCTGCACTAGCACGTCAGTCCCGGCGGAGTTGGCCACGCAACCCATGCTGGGCTCGCCCGCCGACACCTTCCGGACTCCCCCGGAGTTGGACGGAGCCGGGGTGGGGTGGAGGGGGGTGGAGGTTTCGGACGCCTCGGAGCGGCCCCGGAGTTGCGCGCACGCGTCCGGTGATGAGTCGCTGCTCGCCCGCGCGGCTGCTGGATCGGCGGAGCGGAGGTTCGAAGCCGCTGCTTGGTTTCTTCTTTGGGGCTTTTTCTCTAATCTAATCTAGTCACCGAGTCCTCCAAGACGATGATGATGAAGATGAGTCTCTCTCTTTCTCTCTCTCTTAGTGATTCCTCCTCATGGCCCCCAGTGCTCTCTCTCTCTCTCTCTCTCTCTCTCTCTCTCTCTCTCTCTCTCTCTCTCTCTCTCTCTTCTCTCTCTCTCTCTCTCTCTCTCTCTCTCTCTCTCTCTCTCTCTCTCTGGTTCCCCGCCGGCCACTCCTCCTCATCTTATCTCCACGCCAAAAGCACCGAGGAGGACCCCCCCCCAACACCATACATCTAATATTGATGTCCATATAACCATAACGCATGGAAGCAGTGGGCTTAACCCGCGCGCGTTGCTGTCACGCACCCACGCCCACCCAATGAAGAGCAAATACACGCGTAATTCAGTAAAAAAAAAAAAAAAATTTTTTTTTTTACTGCTATATAAAACATTTGTTCATTTTTAAATGGAGTATGAATAAGTATATTCATGACGTATTGGGCCGGCACATTTGGGGGTTCCAGGTTCGATCCCCTGCTGTCGTGTCCTTGGGCAAGACACTTTACCCACCTGCTCCCAATGCCGCCCACCCTGGTTTAATAGTTATTTAGATATTGGGTTTCACTATGTAAAAGCGCTTTGAGTCACTAGAGAAAAGCGCTATGTAAATATGTACAGCTCCACTAATGGACATTGGACCGTTACTTTCCAAGTATTGCTAGAAACATCATTTTATATGGGACTTTATTGTATTATATGTATAGTACATGTTCCAAAAAGAAAAAAAAAGAAGCATAAAACACCACCAGAATTAGAGATATTACAAGTCAAAGTGATGGAAGCTTACAGTGTTACGCTCATGACTCGGTGTAACTAAACATTACCCTATAAGATGAAGGCGATCACATTTTATTGATATTTTAAATGTATACAATGTTTATAAATGCATATTTAAAAAAAAAGGGAATAAATATTCAAAATAAGATCATTAAATGAAATCTAGTTTGGTTACGCCATGATAAGCGCAACACAAGGTTGTAAAAGTTTCAACGACAATTCTAAATAAGATGTCAAGAGCAAACTGAAATCAAATACACACAGCTTAAAGATTGATCAATACCTATTTAAATTTAGTAACACATAAATATGATGATTTATCAAAATATAAAAGAAATATACCCGAACAGAACGCTCATGATGGTTACACCAAAAAGTAACGCCATGTATCGCGTTTTTCCAAGTTTTTGGGGCATTTTTATGCTATTTCCAAGCATCTCCTTGTTATTAACGTTGATTTTAAATGGTCAAACTAATGCATATTATATATGCATGCCCTAGTAAACAACAAAAAAAAAGTCATATTTATTTTGATTGTTACATTTTGAAGTACATTTGTGCAGGTGGGTGCGAATTACCAGAGCTGTACACAAATATAATTCACTTCACTATTATTTACAACCTGTTGTTAAAGTTAACCGACAGACAGTTGGGGAATTTCGAAATAAACAAAATGTCATTTGCAAAAGAAATCATATTTTGAAAACTTTAGTAAATGTTCTATTGGAAATCTTTAAATCAAATAATTTATGCTAGATTTTTGGTATTTTTGTTTCATGCAGTCAACATGTATTTTTTAAATGAGAGATTAATTATTGAACAATCTAATAAAATAAAAAAAAATCGTACTTCTTGTTATCATGTTATAGTTATATGTTTACATTTGAATAAATACAAATTACAGCATATAATCTTTAATTGTATTAATTATTTCGGTAACACTTTAGTATGGGGAACATATTCACCATTAATTAGTTCTTTTTTTTTTATCATTCATTCATTTATTTCAGGCAATGACATAAAAAAAAAGTACAAGGTAGACAATACATAATAATATAAATTAATATAATGCAAAAGGTAATGTACATACTAAGCATGATGGTCCAGTTTTGCCTGCAAGAAGTGGGAAGAAGATCATTTATTTAATCCCACCCCCAGTTCTCCATTCAGTGATTAATTCATTGAGTTTCACTGTTACTTTGTTTAAGGATTACAATACAAATGTTGTATCATAGTGACATTACCACAGGTAACAATAATTATTACACTGTAACAACAATTTGTATCAACAATGTAGGAATAATGAATATACCAACAATGGTAATAGACAACATAGCAATAATGGTAAGGAAACATTGCGCACTTTGAGACAGTTGCTTATTAACATGCAAATTAGTAACATATTGGCTCTTAATTAGTCATTATTATTATTATTATTAAGTACGTATTAATGACTTATTCTGCCCAGTAAGCCATTAACTAAGAGTCTTCCCTCAATAACCTCAGAATTATTGCTTATTAGTATCCCTAACCCCAACCCTTATATGTTCCCCTACTGTCCAAATAACTCTAAATTAAGTCTTTGTTACTTAGAATATGTTCCCCATAATAAAGTGTTACCATTATTTCAATTGAAACTAGATGTAACCAAAGAAGAGGCCTTCACTGTCAGTTGTAAATAGTAGTTTCCAGGGATATCACCAACTTTAAGGCATGTTTTAATGTTAACAGGACACGTTTGACACTTCAATATTGCAAGACTATTACTGTGTATATATAGCTTACAATTATTTAGCTATACATTTAGTAATACAAATAAATGCTATTTAGTATTTTTCTAAGTGTTAACAAGAGAGAAGGCCACTATAAAACTGTCCTTTGTATTTAGACAACAATGTAATGTATGTAATGTAATGTACTGTGAAATTCTTGACAATTAGAAATGTTTTATACTTCAATCAATATAATTGCACCTTTTGGGAATTCACTAGTCATTATATATAATTTTTGAATGGCTTCTTTAATTATTATTATTTTTTGTTTTCCATTTAGTGGATTTAATTGTACCAAAACAATGATGCATAATTCCCCATGTTATTATTTCACTGTGTTTCTTTTATGCTTCATACAGTATAAGACCTGTCTTGACCTCTTCCCCTGTTCGGTGTTCAGAAGAAAAATATTGCATCGATCAATGCCAGCTGCATGGCCTGCAGTAATCTGCCACTAAGCTCACAAACACAAACACACACACACACACACACACACACTCACACACGCCCACACCCAGTCTTTATCTATTGATGGATTTATCCAGGTGTAGGAGTTTCAGATCAAAGAAGCGTCGCACTCCCCAACACAAAAGAAGGACAAGGTTCAGTCAAATCTTCCGCCCCATCGGTGAGACACACACACACACACACACACACACAAACACACACACACGCCAAGTTAACAATTTTGTCACCTCACCCACAAATGTATACACTACCATTTTTCTAAGCAGATTAATTGAAGGTGTATTTAGGACATGATATGTATACAATATTTAAAAAAAAAATCAATTTAATCAATTCATGGCTTGATTAATTATTCACGTTGTCGTATTCATGAAAGAACGAAACATATGCTTTTTTTTTTTTTTGGGAGCTCAAATCTGCAGCGTGCACAAATTTACATTGTGCACGTAAGATGCTAAAAAACACATTTTAGCACTGAGTGGTGTGTGTAAATAAATGATGGGCTCATAACTGTGGCCGGGAAAACAAAGGTGGAGCCATTTGCAAGGTACAAACTGCAAAACGCATCAAAAAGCAACAAAGCGCATGACCTTTGCTGGGTCTGGTAGTTCCGTGCAATTTTCGATGGTGCTGCTGATTTATTTCCCCCCCCCCCTCCCCATTTGACATTGTGCAACAGTGGCGGGGGGCACTGATGTGAAAATCTTAAAAGGATTAGGCAGGTTGGTGTCGCCAGCCAATTGGTGCTTGTCAATCTGAGAGGCCCCCGCGTGTTCCTTCTTACTTGCTCGCCTTTTTTTCTTTTTCCAAATGTCCCCGGCTTAAATGGACACACTGGCCAGACTAGTGTGACAGAGTGACAGGTGGCAGGTCAAGACGGAGAGGACGGAGAAAGGAGACAAAAGGGCGGCGAGGAACAGGCGGCCCTGGCAAGCCAGGCACGAGGAGGACCCCGGCTATGGAGGCGGGGATTAGGAAACAAATAAGAGTGGAGTGACAAGAATGTGGAAACACACATATGGAAGCGTGTCGTACTACTGTCATGTCGCGTTGCAATGTCCTGTGCCATTTCGTCTTGAGGGGCAAGTTGCACTCCTCTTTGGCATCAACATTCTAGTCTTGGGTGTGTGAAGCACAAAATAAACTACTCATATCATAGACCAGTGTTTTTCAACCACTGTGCCGCGGCGTGACATACAGTCTGGTGTGCCGTGGGAGATTATGTAAATTCACCTAAATGGGTTAAAAATATTTTTCACAAACCGGTAATTATAATCCGCAAATAATGTGCCGTTGTTGAGTGTCTGTGCTGTCTAGAGTTCGGCAGAGTAACCATGTAATACTCTTCCATATCAGTAGGTGGCAGCAGTTTGTCGGGATCACAATATGAAGACGACAGCGGGAGGCAGGGTGCAGGTAAAAAGGTGTCTAATGCTTAAACCAAAAATAAATAAAAGGTGAGTGCCCCTAAGAAAAATTGTTGAAGCTTAGGGAAGGCTATGCAGAATGAAACTAAAACTGAACTGGCTACATTAAAGAAAAAACAGAATGCTGGACGACAGCAAAGACTTACTGTGGAGCAAAGACGTCGTCCACAAAGTGCATCCGAACCTGACATGACAACCAACAATGTCCCCACAAAGAAGGATAAAAACAACTGAAATATCCTTGATTGCTAAAACAAAGTAGATGCGGGAAATATCGCTCAAAGGAAGACATGAAACTGCTACAGGAAAATACCAAAAAAAGAGAAAAAGCCACCAAAATAGGATCACTAGACAAAAACTAAAACACTACACACAGGAAAACAGAAAAAAACCCTCAAAATAAGTCAGGGTGTGATGGATAGGTCGTGACAGTACACCTACTTTGAGACAAGAGCTATGCAGAATGAAACTAAAACTGAACTGGCTACAAATTAAAGAAAAAACAGAATGCTGGATGACAGCAAAGACTTACTGTGGAGCAAAGACGTCGTCCACAAAGTGCATCCGAACATGACATGACAATCAACAATGTCCCCACAAAGGATAAAAACAACTGAAATATCCTTGATTGCTAAAACAAAGTGGATGCGGGAAATATCGCTCAAAGGAAGACATGAAACTGCTACAGGAAAATACAAAAAAAAGAGAAAAAGCCACCAAAATAGGAGCACTAGACAAAAACTAAAAAACTACACACAGGAAAACAGAAAAAAACTCAAAATAAGTCAGGGTGTGATGGATAGGTCGTGACAGTACACCTACTTTGAGACAAGAGCTATAGTGATGCATGCTTGGTTATGCTTTAAAGTCATATCCAACAATTGCGAGAACGACTTTTTACTGTCAACTGAGTTTCGTTTTTTAATGATTTCTGCTGGTGGTGTGCCTCTGGATTTTTTCGACGCAAAAAATGTGCCTTGGCTCAAAAAAGGTTGAAAAAGACTGTCATAGACTACTCAAATCAAACTGTCAGAGTGACTACGATCTTGTTTGCTTAAACCAGGAATGTTCTACAACGGTGGTCCCCAACCACCGGGCCGCGGCCCAGTACCGGTCTGTGGACCGATTGGTACCGGGCCGCACAAGACATAAAAAATTTAAAAATATATATTTTTGTATTTTTTAATAAATCAACATAAAAAACACAATATATACCGTATTTTTCGGACTATAAGTCGCAGTTTTTTTCATAGTTTGGTTGGGCTCCAGTGCGACTTATATATGTTTTTTTCCTTCTTTATTATGCATTTTCGGCAGGTGCGACTTATACTCCGGTGCGACTTATACTCCGAAAAATACGGTACATTATATATCACTATAGATCAATACAGTCAGCAGGGATACAGTCCGTAAGAACACATGATTGTATTTCTTTATGACAAAAAAATAAATAAAAAAATAAATCCCTCACAAGCTTTTTTAACTGAACTTGCGGGCCACGAGTTAAATAGCCCAAATGATTAAAAAGAGGGCACCTAAAATGGAATCTTGAGGAACACTACTAGTACAACTAAAAAATTTGAACAAATGACCACTGACTGCATCTGAAGTAAACAATCTACGGTAACACCTTAGGTACAAAAATCCCATTACGAAGAAATTGGAACTGCCAAAAAAAGGAGAGGACTTAAAGGGGTGCCTTGAGGAATGCCTCAGTTGTGTACAGTAAATCACACATTTGGTTAAAATGTCAATGCAAGGATCTGCCAAAGTGTTTACAGTGGTCCAAGTTCCTCTACAACAGGAACATTTTAAACATTTGCTCTAAAAATGTTGGTCTCACAAGTTTTGAGCTTAATTTGGGGGCCGTTTTGGTGTCATTCCCGGAATAACTGGGCCACCAGTTGAATAGGCCTGATTTTGAGACTAAAACTACGTTCACACAGCAGATCAATTCCGATTGTTTTGCCCATATGTGACAAGTATCAGATTTTTTCATATCAATGTGAACACTACAATTCTGAATTTTTAAAATCCAACCCAGGCCTCTTTCATGTGGGGTTATGAATGCAACTGCAGTCTGAACAATCGTGTCGCATACCATCAAAAAGCGATAGGCGTCATAATTCATCGACAAAATTGACTGTCGCAAAACGAAATAGTGGACAACAGGCTCCGACTGCTTGCTCACACAGTCCTCGGAACACATGTAGAAGCAAAGGTCCCACAAAATGCGAGAGCCGAAATTGTTGACCTTTTTCATCTTAATCTCCTATGCTGAATAATCCATCCATCCATCCATCCATCTTCTTTCGCTTATCCGAAGTCGGGTCACGGGGGCAGCAGCCTAAGCAGGTAAGCCCAGACTTCCCTCTCCCCAGCCACTTCGTCCAGCTCTTCCCAGGGGATCCCGAGGCGTTCCCAGGCCAGCCGGGAGACATAGTCTTCCCAACGTGTCCTGGGTCTTCCCCGTGGCCTCCTACCGGTCGGACGTGCCCTAAACAATTAATACACCAACCCACTTATTCACACTCATTCACACAAAAGGGTTGTTTCTTTCTGTTATTAATATTCTGGTTCCTACATTATATATCAATATATATCAATACAGTCTGCAAGGGATACAGTCCGTAAGCACACATGATTGTGCGTGCTGCTGGTCCACTAATAGTACTAACCTTTAACAGTTAATTTGACTAATTTTCATTAATTACTAGTTTCTATGTAACTGTTTTTATATTGTTTTACTTTCTTTTTTATTCAAGAAAATGTTTTTAATTTATTTATCTTATTTTATTAATTAAAAAAAAAAGTACCTTATCTTCACCATACCTGGTTGTCCAAATTAGGCATAATAATGTGTTAATTCCACGACTGTATATATCGGTTGATATCGGTATCGGTAATTAAAGAGTTGGACAATATCGAAATATCGGATATCGGCAAAAAGCCATTATCGGACATCCCTAATAATAATATAATATATCAGTATATATTATATACTGTATATATAATATGTAAATATTACATATATATTATATTTTATGTTGCTACTATGGTACATTTTTAGTCTACTTTAAACCTTTTGTTTTCACCTTCTTTTTGTGCCCTTGTGTGCATTATCCTTTCCATCCTTTGTAACTGAGCTACCGTGTGAAACAATTTCCCTTGTGGATCAATAAAGTTTGTCGAAGTCTAAATATCAATTAGAACTTTACGCTACTTTTTTTTATTAAAAATGGTAACAGCGGAGGATGCATGTGCATGTACGAGCCAGTCTGCCCCACAACAAGGGGATGGAGGAAAAATAAGGAGCTTGTTGACTACAACTAGATAAAAATGGCAGACTCGCACAAAGCTTTTTGGGTAAACCTTTACCATATATGGAGATATCTGCCGAGGTAACAATAGAAAAATATGTCACTAAAGCCTCAAATTCCAAACGGCTTGTTTGGATAAAAGCAACAATTTTAATAAATATCTCCGCCACGCTTCCATGGTTTGATTTCCCAATCCAAAAACACAGAAGCAGGTACTAACAGGTAAGAAAAATTGGTGTTGCATAATAGGGGGCCTTTAAGTGATTGGTGCGCCAGATTTTCAGCATAGGGACAAAAATATATGCTTAATTTGTCTGAAATGCGAGCGAGCATGACGTCACTAACCAAGGGGGCGCATTAGAACCGTCCATGAACTGGATGCATGAGAATAACGGACACAAACCCTTAAGGAGCTGAAAAAGAAGGGTAGTTGGTCTCCTGTTTGCAGATAAAAGGCGCTCTTATGGGGACATACTAACTAACACCAGCAACATGTTCCGTACAGTAAGTGGTCAGTCACTGACTTTAATCTTTACCTACCTCTACTTACATTCCCATTAGGCCGTTTGGGTCAATAGAAACACATCGAGGTCAAATTGCTTTCTCACTACAACTGAAACACTTTTGATTGGAACCGGTCCAAGACCACCTCTGTTATTTTGGTCCAGACCCGAGTTCTATTACTGTATTTACACCTGACAAAACAAACCACACCAAGTGGGGAAACAAGCTTGAGTTCGATTAAGGGTCTGTTAAAACAGGAACAATTTATCTTTTTTATTTTAACTGCCTGTCCTACCGATTGTATTTAAAATCCTATTTCTAACATTCTACTCCGGCTGTAAAACATGCACTCTGCAACATCTCTTTTGGTTTAAACAGGCTATTTTAAAAAACACGTCTGTTCTTAGAGTAATGTTTTTAATATGACTGACAAAGATATCAAGTTAATATGTAATTAATCACAAACAAATATGGCATTAATTATGTATAGCTGCAGATTAATCGTGCATTTTATTTTAAACACAGATGCTCTTTTGCCTTAACATGGGTTGTTTTACAGTCAGTGATGTCAGTGTTGACCCTTTAAACAAAATTTAGGAATCTTTCTCTTTAAAAATCAACAACAGCATTCTATTAAAATCTCTGTAGGTTTTCCTTTTAACCTTTGATGTTGCTGAAAAATACTTTTTCTATTAAAAGTTTTTTAAATCACGTTTTAATGACCTGTTACTTGTCTCACCAGCCCTCTAGAACAGGGGTCCCTAAACTATATGGCCCGCCAGCGTCCAAAACCCGGCCCGCGAGAAGTCCCAAATCATATATATATATATATATATATATATATATATATATATATATATATATATATATATATATATATATATATATATATTAGAGATGCCGATAAATGCTTTAAAATGTAATGTAATATCGGAAATTATCGGTATGGTTTTTTTTATTTTCGGTATCGGTATTATTATTATTATATATATATTTTTTAATTAAATCAACATAAAAAACACAAGATACACTTACAATTAGTGCACCAACCCAAAAAACCTCCCTCCCTCATTCACACTCATTCACACAAAAGGGTTGTTATATATATGTATATACATTTTTTTTTTAATTAAAAAAAATAAATCTGTCCTTTCTAATCCATTTTCTACTGCTTGTTACTCTCGGTGTCTCCGAGCTGCTCAGGCAAATCATATTGTCTAAAGATGCATTTTTCCATCGATAACGTGACATCATCACACTCGGAATATATATATATATATATATATATATATATATATATATATATATATATATATATATATATATATATATATATATATATATATATATATATAATAGGGATGTCCGATAATGGCTTTTTGCCGATATCCGATATTCCGATATTGTCCAACTCATTAATTACCGATACCGATATCAACCGATACCGATATCAACCGATACTGATATAAACAGTCGTGGAATTAACACATTATTATGCCTAATTTGGACAACCAGGTATGGTGAAGATAAGGTCCTTTTTTAAAATATTAATAAAATAAAATAAGATGAATAAATTAAAAACATTTTCTTGAATAAACAAAGAAAGTAAAACAATATAAAAACAGTTACATAGAAACTAGTAATGAATGAAAATGAGTAAAATTAACTGTTAAAGGTTAGTACTATTAGTGGACCAGCAGCACGCACAATCATGTGTGCTTACGGACTGTATCCCTTGCAGACTTATTGATATATATTGATATATAATGTAGGAACCAGAATATTAACATCAGAAAGAAACAACCCTTTTGTGTGAATGAGTGTAAATGGGGGAGAGAGGTTTTTTGGGTTGGTGCACTAATTGTAAGTGTATCTTGTGTTTTTTATGTTGGTTTAATTAAAAAACAAAAAAAACAAAAAAAAACCCATACTGATAATAAAAAAACCGATACCGATAATTTCCGATATTACATTTTAAAGCATTTATTGGCCGATAATATCGGCAGGCCGATATTATCGGACATCTCTAATATATATATATATATATATATATATATATATATATATATATATATATATATATATATATATATATATATATATATATATATATATATAGTTTGAAGCCCGGCCCCCGGTCAATTTTCTTCAACCCAATGCCGCCCCCGAGTCAACCCATGCACTAGAAACTTTGAGATTGTAGAACAAAGGTGTCAAACTCTAGACCCAGGGGCCACATCTGGCCCGCGGCATCCTTTAATGCAGCTTGCAAAAGCCCGGAAATAATGTCTGTCAAAAGGACATTTCATATTTTTGAATAAATGTATTTAAATTCTGACAGAATGAATGCATGCAAATGCAGTTCTTAACTCAATATTATTTGATACAACAAGCAATTTCAACCGTTTTTTTTGGTCATAGTAACCCTTTTCAAATTAACTTCTGCATCTATCTGCTTGTCACTTTGACTTCTGATTCCAAAGTAAGTTTTCCATCAATTTGTTGGAACACAATTACAATAATCAAATTTAAAGGCAATTTTTGTAAAAAAAAAAAAAAAATCAGTCCCTCCTGGATTTTGCAAGTTTTTTTGTAAATGTTGCGGCCTAAAATGCCTGATTTATCTGCAGCATTTTTTATACTTTTTCTAAAAATTGCAGAGATTGGGCGAAATTAATTTGCTGAGATTGGTTGAATTTGCGTGGACTGGCACGATCACAACATCGTGAAATCCTGATATCATAAAGAGGCCTTCTGAGGGCTTCCGTAATGAGTTTCACACCCCTCTTCTAGAACTATAAAGTGCCGTATAAATACAAGTAATTACAATTACTACTATTATTAGTGCAAATATGAGTAAGGAGACTCCGACTGGCGTGCTCGTTGCAGAATTTCACTTCAAAATAAACCCAGACAGGACTTTAAGTAAACTTCCACCCGTTTTTTCAGCAAAAAATTACTTGCATTCAAATAAACAAAAGTGTTAGCAATTGCTATGTAATGGAAAAGGGATAGGATTAAATAAACTTTGCTTCTTTGTGCTCCTTTTCGATATTGTTGATAAGAGAAACTGGTGATGTGTTCGAAATAAACTCAAAACTAAACCAAATCAAACAATTTAAAAATGTTTGTGTCAATATACCGTATTGTGATCTTTTTTTTGTAATTTACTGTGGTTAATTAGGATTAACCCAAATACAAAAGTGTGATTAATCTGATTACAAAAAAAATCATATAACAGCTGAAGTTTTTACACAAAAAAACACTCATTCAAAGAACTAGTAAAAATTCATAGTGTGAAAGTGCTTGAAAAAGTTAAATATTCCTCTACTGCTTATCCTGTTCAAGGTCTAGCCTGAGCTGGAGCCTATCTCTGCTGACTTTGGGTACACCCTAGACCAAGTCTGGGCAATTATTTTGACTCAGGGGGCCAAATTTAGAGAAAAAAATGTGTCTGGGGGCCGGTATATTTATTTTTAGGAACACTAATACAAAACCTCACAATAATGTCTGATTGAATGCTAAAAACATTATGACAGACCGCCTTAAAAAACGGAATGGATTTTTTTTTTTTTTTTACTGAATGAGACACCCAGAATGTACATGAAAATAAAGATTGTGGGATTTACAATATTAACTATGAATGATAAAACACTGAATATTGACAACATATGAACGTCACACCCCCTTTCAATCGACATATTTTACAATCAAGCGAAACGCAACAAACACAGTGAAATATGAACGCAAAGGGTAAAAAAAAAACCCACCTACAATCTGATATACACTATATTGCCAAAAGTATTTGGCCATCCATCCAAATGATGAGAATCAGGTGTCCTAATCACTTGGCCTGGTGTATAAAATCAAGCACTTAGGCATGGAGACTGTTTCTACAAACATTTGTGAAAGAATGGGCCGCTCTTAGTGATTTCCATTTCATAGGATGCCACGTGTGCAACAAATCCAGACGTGAAATTTCCTCGCACCTAAATATTCCAAAGTCAACTTTACTATAAGAAAAGTGAAGAGTTTGGGAACAACAGCAAGTCAACCACCAAGTGGTAGGCCATGTAAACTGACAAAGAGGGGTCAGCGGATGCTGAAGTGCATAGTGCAAAGAGTTTCTGCACAGTCAGTTGCTACAGAGCTCTAAACTTCATGTGACCTTACAATTAGCCCACGTACAGTACGAAGAGAGCTTCATGGAATGGGTTTCCATGGCCGAGTAGCTGCATCTAAGCCATACATCACCAAGTCCAATGCAAAGCGTGGTATGTAGTAGTGTAAAGTACGTCGCCACTGGACTCTAGAGCAGTGGAGACGCCTTCTCTGGACTGATGAGTCACGCTTTCCCATCTGGCAATCTGATGGACCAGTCTGGGTTTGGAGGTTGCCAGGAGAACGCTACATTTCGGACCGCATTGTGCCAAGTGAGAAATTTGGTGGAGGAGGAATTATGGTGTGGGGTTGTTTTTCAGAAGGTGGGCTTGGCCCCTTAGTTCCAGTGAAATTAACTTTGAATGCTCCAGGATACCAAAACATTTTGGACAATTCCATGGGATGGCACTTCAAGTTCATATGTGAGTAAAGGCAGGTGGCCAAATACTTTTGGCAATGAAGTGCATCTGATACATCACTAAGCTTTAGAACTTTGTTGTAAAAATCTCCTTCCGCGTCTGTCCCTGACACCCGCATTTAAGGCTGGCTGCTCATGAAACACTCTGTGGAAACAAACCACGCCCACATTGCTTGGTGCCTCGTCTGAGCTGCTGTGATGTATATTACCGTAGTAACTAGTATATCATGCAAAAGCACAGATTCCAACTATAGAAATACTTTGTACAGTTCAAGACTTCCGGTAATTTAAACACATCACTGCACATCATAATGGCAGCTACTGTCCGGTGGGGCCAGAAAAGCATGCGGCCCTCGGGCCTTAATTTGCCCAGGTCAGCCCTAGACTTAACAGGACAGGACAAACAACTAGGGATGTCCGATAATGTCTTTTTGCCGATATCCGATATTGTCCAACTCTTTAATTACCGATATCAACCGATACCGAGATATACAGTCGTGGAATTAACACATTATTATGCCTAATTTGGACAACCAGGTATGGTGAAGATAAGGTCCTTTTTAAAAAAATTCATAAAATAAAATAAGATAAATAAATTTAAAAAAAATTCTTGAATAAAAAAGAAAGTAAAACAATATAAAAACAGTTACATAGAAACTAGTAATGAATGAAAATGAGTAAAATTAACTGTTAAAGGTTAGTACTATTAGTGGACCAGCAGCCCACACAATCATGTGTGCTTACGGACTGTATCCCTTGCAGACTGTATTGATATATATTGATATATAATGTAGGAACCAGAATATTAATAACAGAAAGAAACAACCCTTTTGTGTGAATGAGTGTGAATGAGTGGGTTGGTGCACTAATTGTAAGTGTATCTTGTGTTTTTTATGTTGATTTAATTAAAAAAAAACCCAAAAAACAAAAAACGATACCGATATAAAAAAAACGATACCGATAATTTCCGACATTACATTTTAAAGCATTTATCGGCCGATAAAATCGGCAGGCCGATATTATCGGACATCTCTACAAACAACGATTCATGCACACCACTACGGATAAAATAGAGTATCTACCTAACACAGTGATTTTCAACCACTGTGCCGCGGCACGCTAGTGTGCCGTGAGATACAGTCTGGTGTGCCGTGGGAGATGATCTAATTTCACCTTTTGGGGTAAAAAAATATTTTTTGCAAACCAGTGATTATAGTCTGCAAATAATGTGTTGTTGTTGAGTGTCGGTGCTGTCTCGAGCTCGACAGAGTAACCGTGTAATACTCTTCCATATCAGTAGGTGGCAGCAGGTAGTTAATTGCTTTGTAGATGTCGGAAACAGCGGGAGGCAGCGTGCAGGTAAAAGGGTGTCTAATGCTTAAACCAAAAATAAACAAAAGGTGAGTGCCCCTAAGAAAAGGCATTGGAGCTTAGGGAAGGCTATGCAGAATGAAAATAAAACTGAACTGGCTACAAAGTAAACATTAACAGAATGCTGGACGACAGCAAAGACTTACTGTGGAGCCAAGATGGCGTCCACAATGTACATCCGAACATGACATGACAATCGACAATGTCCCCACGAAGAAGGATAAAAACAAAGTAGATGCGGTAAATATCGCTCAAAGGAAGACATGAAACTGCTACAGGAAAATACCAAAAAAAGAGAAAAAGCCACCGAAATTGGAGCACAAGACAAGAAGTAAAACCCTACACACAGGAAAACAGCAAAAAACTCCAAATAAGTCACGGCGTGATGTGACAGGTGGTGACAGTACACTTACTTTGAGACAAGAGCTATATTGATGCATGCTTGGTTATGCTTTAAAGTCATATCCAACAATTGCGACAACGACTTTTTTCTGTCAACTGAGTTTCGTTGTTTAATGATTTCTGCTGGTGGTGTGCCTCTGCATTTTGTCCATCCATCCATCCATCCATCCATCCATCTTCTTCCGCTTATCCGAGGTCGGGTCGCGGGGGCAGCAGCCTAAGCAGGGAAGCCCAGACTTCCCTCTCCCCAGCCACTTCGTCCAGCTCTTCCTGTGGGACCCCGAGGCGTTCCCAGGCCAGCCGGGAGACATAGTCTTCCCAACGTGTCCTGGGTCTTCCCCGCGGCCTCCTACCGGTCGGACGTGCCCTAAACACCTCCCTATGGAGGCGTTTGGGTGGCATCTTGACCAGATGCCCGAACCACCTCATCTGGCTCCTCTCGATGTGGAAGAGCAACGGCTTTACTTTGAGCTCCTCCCGGATGGCAGAGCTTCTCACCCTATCTCTAAGGGAGAGCCCCGCGACCCGGCGGAGGAAACTCATTTCGGCCGCTTGTACCCGTGATCTTGTCCTTTCAGTCATAACCCAAAGCTCATGACCATAGGTGAGGATGGGAACATAGATCGACCGGTAAATTGAGAGCTTTGCCTTCCGGCTCAGCTCCTTCTTCACCACAACGGATCGATACAGCGTCCGCATTACTGAAGACGCCGCACCGATTCGCCTGTCGATCTCACGATCCACTCTTCCCTCACTCGTGAACAAGACTCCGAGGTACTTGAACTCCTCCACTTGGGGCAAGATCTCCTCCCCAACCCGGAGATGGCACTCCACCCTTTTCCGGGCGAGAACCATGGACTCGGACTTGGAGGTGCTGATTCTCATCCCAGTCGCTTCACACTCAGCTGCGAACCGATCCAGTGAGAGCTGAAGATCCTGGCCAGATGAAGCCATCAGGACCACATCATCTGCAAAAAGCAGAGACCTAATCCTGCAGCCACCAAACCAGATCCTCTCAACGCCTTGACTGCGCCTAGAAATTCTGTCCATAAAAGTTATGAACAGAATCGTTGACAAAGGGCAGCCCTGCCGGTAGTAAGTCGGACACGTTTCCGCATTTTGTCATCACAAAAAATGTGCCTTGGCTCAAAAAAGGTTGAAAATCACTGACCTAACATGCATGTTTCTGGACTAGGGGAGAACCTGGAGAAAAAACCTACTACACAAGAACACGCAAACCTCACACATTCAGATGCATTCATTCAAATCTTCATCCGAGCGATGAAAGATGCGAAATAAATGGCTCGTCCCACTACTTGGGATAATGGTTTTATGGGTCCTAGGAGTGTTGGTCTATTCTCTCAGCCTTGTTACATGGGTCATTTCCTAATAGCCTGGCAACTGGCCCAGCCACACAATAGAGCCATTCCTTGGTCATTACCAGCCAACATATTTTGCAGCCACAATGGCAACACACACACACACACACACACACACACACACACACACACACACACACACACACACACACACACACACACACACACACACACTCTAATGGAACCTGCTAATCACTCTTAATGGATGGGAATCAGGAAAGCCAAGCAGCATTGGACCAACAATGTGTCTCACATGTGGACCGTGAATCAAAGCGCCATGCTCACCTGGTCTCCGGTGAGGTGGCAAGCGGCGAGGTTTTGCTCCTCAAACGAGGGGGCGGAGCGGACATACTTGAGCCAGCTGTTGCCAGGGGCGTCCGGGCCTGTGTCCAGAGCAAACTTGATGTTGCCCATGTCGTCCACCACCTGTAGGAGAGAGCGGGACGTTAATGATGCGCGATAAAGTTCACTCCATGGCGAAAGCATTACGTCTGCTTGTGAGGGCTGACACTGCATTACGGGATGTCAGTCAGCTTTAAGGTGCACCGCTCACCTTGAGCCAGACAAAAGGGGGTAAGACATATAGGGTCAAGTGGAGGAAAAAGGAGAAGGCTAACTCTGGCTTCTTTGACTCGTCAAAAGACTTTCCCTGGCATATATTGATCCCCCTTTGTAACCCCTGGAGCCCCCCCCCCCCCCCCCCCCCCCCCTGTGAGGAGGAGAGAGGGATTCATGTTACCCGCTTTCCCAGAAGATGACAGGAGAACAAAAAAAAAGGAGGGCTTGTTGTGGAGCAACAAGTGAGGAAGGAAGGAGTAAACAATGAAACTTGGCTTAAAAATGACTTCTTTTTATTACATTTATGGAGAGGGGGTTTTCATGACATGACCTGCACAGTGGCCTTGTGGTTAGAGTAGATCGGTAGGTCGTGAGTTCAAACCCCGGCCGAGTCATGCCAAAGACTATAAAAATGGGACCTATTACCTCCCTGCTTGGCACTCAGCATCAAGGGTTGGAATTTGGGGTTAAATCACCCAAAAATTATTCCCGGGCGCGGCCACTGCTGTTGCTCACTGCTCCCCTCACCTCCCAAGGGGTGGATCAAATGCAAAGGACACATTTCAATCCTCAGTGCTGAACTCTGTAGAACTTGCACCTGGCTCGCTGACAACAAGCTATCCATACACTTGGGTAAAACGGAATCCATCCTGTTTGGGTCCCACATCAACCTTAAGAAAGTCAATGACTTCACTATAAAAGTGGGTGACATTGTTATCACCAGGAAAGATGAGGTCACCTACCTAGGTTCCATTCTAGAGGCTAATCTTTCCTGTGATAAAATGGCAACCAAGGTAATCAAAAAGGTCAATCAACGAACGAGATTTATCTATAGAATCTCCTCTCTGGTCAACAAAAGCACCATGAGGGTTCTAGTGGGAACTCTCGTTCAACTCTTTTTTGATTACGCATGCACCTCCTGATACCCTAGCACCTCCAAAACCCTCAAATCTAAACTCCAAACATCCCAGAACAAGCTAATCAGATTACTTCTAGACCTCCACCCTAGATCACACCTCACTCCTACCCACTTCTCCAAAGTGGGCTGGTTCAGGGTGGAGGACAGAGTAAAACAACTTGCATTGAGCCTAGTCTATAAAGTCCGCTACACCTCCCTGATACCGAAGTACATGACAAACTACTTCCTTAACGTAAATGACCGCCATAACCACAACACCAGTGGGAGCTCCACTAACCACGTTAAACCCAGATTCCGATCTATCAAAGGTCTTAACTCATTCTCTTTCTATGCCACATCAATGTGGAATGCGCTCCCAATAGGTATAAAAGAAAGGGCATCTCTATCCTCCTTCAAAACCGCAATAAAAGTACACCTCCAGGCAGCTACAACCCTAAACTAACACCCTCCCCGGATTGTTAATAATCAAATGTAAACAATCAAATGCAGATACTTTTTCTTATGCCTTCTGATCTCTCTCTCTCTCTCTCTCTCTCTCTCTCTTATGACTGATGACAACAACCAAACCTACCCCCCCGCCCCTCCACACCCCGGATTGTAAATAATGTAAATAATTCAATGTGATTATCTTGTGTGATGACTGTATATCTGATAGTATATATCTGTATCATGAATCAATTTAAGTGGACCCCAACTTAAACAAGTTGAAAAACTTATTCAGGTGTTACCATTTAGTGGTCAATTGTACGGAATATGTACTTCACTGTGCAACCTACTAATAAAAGTCTCAATCAATCAATCAATTGGTTGCTCTTCTGAGTGTTATGTTGTGTTATTCTGAGTGCTATGTTGGAATTAGTATTATTATTGATACTATTGTTGATATATATTCATTTGTGTTTGACAACTTTTGGATTGTTTTGTGTCATGTTTGTGTGTCCTCTCAATTGGTCTGTTGGTTGCTATTCTGAGTGTTATGTTGTGTTATTCTGGGTGCTATTTTGGAATTCTTATTAAAATTGATACTGTTGTTGATATCATTCATTTTTGTTTGACTACTTTTGGATTGTTTTGTGTCATGTTTGTGTGTCCTCTCAATTCCTCTGTTGGTTGCTATTCTGAGTATTATGTTGTGTTATTCTGAGTGCTATGTTGGAATTCTTATTAATACTGATACTGTTGTTGATATTTTTCATTTTTGTTTGACTACTTTTGGATTGTTTTGTGTTATGGTTGTGTGTCCTCTAAATTCCTCTGTTGGTTGCTATTCTGAGTGTTATGTTGTGTTATTCTGAGTGCTATGTTGGAATTCTTATTAATATTGATACTGTTGTTGACATTATTCATTTTTGTTTGACTACTTTTGGATTGTTTTGTGTCATGTTTGTGTGTCCTCTCAATTGGTCTGTTGGTTGCTATTCTGAGTGTTATGTTGTGTTATTCTGGGTGCTATTTTGGAATTCTTGTTAAAATTGATGCTGTTGTTGATATCATTCATTTTTGTTTGACTACTTTTGGATTGTTTTGTGTCATGTTCGTGTGTCCTCTCAATTGCGCTGTTGGAATTCTTGTTAATATTGATACTGTTGTTGATATATATTCATTTTTGTTTGACTACTTTTGGATTGTTTTGTGTCATGTTTGTGTGTCCTCTCAATTCCTCTGTTGGTTGCTATTCTGAGTATTATGTTGTGTTATTCTGAGTGCTATGTTGGAATTCTTATTAATACTGATACTGTTGTTGACATTATTAATTTTTGTTTGACTACTTTTGGATTGTTTTGTGTTATGGTTGTGTGTCCTCTCAATTGTTATTCTGAGTGTTGCTGGGCCGGGTTCGGTTTTGGAATTGGGATTGTACTCCATCCATCCATCCCTTTCCTACCGCTTGTCCCTTTTGGGGTCGCGGGGGGTCGCTGGAGCCTATCTCAGCTGCATTAGGGCGGAAGGCGGGGTACATCCTGGACAAGTCACCACCTCATCACAGGGCCAACACAGATAGACAGACAACCTTCACACTCACATTTGTGGTATTATTGTGTATTATGTTGTTAGATTGATTAATAAAAAAAATAAATAAATAAATAAAATAAAGGAATAAAACACGGTGTGATCCTTCTTCAACACTTTACCTTTTTGTCTCCTTCTCAATCTTACCTATAAGCAGCACCGTGCGCTGGGTAGCATGTCACGACCAGACCTATTTTATTTTATTTTTTTTCCCAAGCTCATCTGCTCCACCAAGCCATAGTCCCAAAGCTCCAGTTTCACCCCCACCCACGCTGCGTGTAACAGCACACTCGTGTGTATCCTCTGGAGACAGAGCAACAGGGCCAATTACAACTCCCAATCAGCCTGGCCGATAGGCGTCGCCTGCTCCCCTTTTGCAGTGAGCGTGACGCTCCTGATCGCAGCCTGCATGAAAGAAATCAAGGTGTGATAGAGAAGAACCAACAAACCGCTTGACGTTTTTAGATGCGCATACGGTCCATGAACTCTGGCAGCGTTTCCACCCCCCAAAAAAGGCATGTTGTTTTTCCAGCTCGTTAAAGTGTGAATGGCATACTTGCCAACCCTCCCGGATTTTCCGGGAGACTCCCGAAATTCAGCGCCTCTCCCGAAAACCTCCCGGGACAAATTTTCTTCCGAAAATCTCCCGAAATTCAGGCGGAGCTGGAGGCCATGCCCCCTTCAGGTTTATTGTTAAGCAGTTTCATTAACGTCATCCCAGCGCGGCAACAACACACAACAACAGCAGTCACGTTTTCGTCTACCGTAAAGCAGTTTGTCTGCCGTAAACAGCAATGTTGTGACACTCTTAAACATGACAATACTGCCATCTACTGTACATGCATATGTGACAATAACATCTAGGGCTTTTAGAGAGTGCAGTGCACAACTGCGCACACAACAAGGAGACGAAGCAGAATGCATCATCAGAGAGGGTGTTCAGCATGGTTAGAAAAATAGTGACAGAGAATAGAACAAGGATGGACAATTCAACCCTTAACTCAACAATGAGTAGATGAGTGTTACTGTATATATGTGTGTGTATATGTGTAAATAAATGAACACTGAAATTCAAGTATTTCTTTTATATATATATATATATATATATATATATATATATATATATATATATATATATATATATATATATATATATATATATAATAAAATAAATATATATATATAGCTAGAATTCACTGAAAGTCAAGTATTTCTTATATATATATATATATATATATATATATATATATATATATATATATATATATATATATATATATATATATATATATATATATATATAGCTAAATTCACTGAAAGTCAAGTATTTCTTATATATATATATATATATATATATATATATATATATATATATGAAATACTTGACTTGGTGAATTCTAGCTGTAAATATACTCCTCCCCTCTTAACCACGCCCCGCCCCAACCACGCCCCTGCCCCACCCCCGACCCTAGCCACCCCTCACCCCCCACCTCCCGAAATCAGAGGTCTCAAGGTTGGCAAGTATGGTGAATGGTCATGTTCTTGATGTGCGGCCGACAGGGAGTTTTGTTATTTTGTACTCAAAAAACAATTTGTTTCTCATGAATTAGTTTTAGTACAAAACATGCAAATTCAAGTTTCATTATGAATATTTAAAATAATGCGGTACCTTCAGTTTTTGTACGCCCCACTTATTTTTTGCCAAACGTTTGCCCTAGTTTTCGTACATCGTCTTGGTCATGGTACGGCCAACAACGGCGTGTAACCAAAGTTTTCCGCACGTATCATTTGGTGGATTTAAGTGCCCCAACAAACTATTCCAGGCGTTGCTTCTTTTTTTTTATTGAGTACGACTGCAAAATAAGCCACCGGGGCCAAAGAAAGTTGCAAGTGTCAGTGATAAAGAAGGTGAGAAACACTTTTGAACTTGTAGCAAAGTACCTTTGCCTGCAGGGGTTTTAAATAAATGTAATGCAATTTATCCATTTCAATCATTATTCATATGTATTTCACATTGTTTTCTGCATATAAAACTACCTTTATAGGGAACGGGAATCTTGCAACTCACAATTCGATTCTGATTCTTGGGGTTCAACACGATCCCTGGTTCAAACTGATTCTCACAATACTTATTTATCGCTGTTAATTTGTTCCTAGTAAATTATTTCTGCAAAGTCGGTATAATTAACTATAAATCAACTAGTTTTATAGTTAGAGTATAAAATAGATGTTTACCACTTTCTAAATACGTTTTTCAACAATATTAGAACCCTTTAGATACAAAAGAACACCTTTTAGTCACATTTACACTCTTTAAATACAATTTTGTAATGCTGCCTGAGGCTGAGCCAATCAGTGGCCATGATACTTAACAGCACCCTCTGATTGGTTGGGTTTCCTCGAGTGGCCAATACTACTTAATGATACTTTTTGTCATGTTTGGGTCGCATTCTCCCAAAATGCAGCAGGAACTCCGGAGGCAAGGCGAAGGTAAGGAAATTATTTATTCCTCATAAATCATTCAAAATACCAAAAGACAAGATACACAACAAAAGAGGGACGGGGAGCTAAAGCAAAACTTAGCACAGGTATCGGCAGCAAAGAAGTGAGAAATCATCAAACGTAACTGTTGCGTAAAGCAAACAAGACAGCCAGACAGTGCGTGGCGAAAAACAGGAAAAAGTTGCTCTCTGATTAGTGCCCAGGAGCAGGTGAGCGTCCTAAACACTAATCAGAGGCAGGTGAAACTAATCGGCACCCATGACAACTAAAACACAAACCCAGGGGTGCTGAAAACAGAACTGATGGAGTCAAAAACTAAACAAAACATGATCTGGGCAACGGATCATGATACTTTTAGTCTATTTACGCTTGAAAATGCTTAATTGAGGACCCAAAAATTGCAGAGTATACAAACCCCGTTTCCAAATGAGTTGTGAAATTGTGTTAGATGTAAATATAAACGGAATACAATGATTTGCAAATCATTTTCAACCCATATTCAGTTGAATATGCTACAAAGACAACATATTTGATGTTCAAACTGGTAAACATTTTTATTTTGCAAATAATCATTAGCTTTAGAATGTGATGCCAGCAACACGTGACAAAGAAGTTGGGAAAGGTGGCAATAAATACTGATAAAGTTGAGGAATGCTCATCACACACTTATTTGGAACATCCCACAGGTGAACAGGCAAATTGGGAACAGGTGGGTGCCATGATTGGGTATAAAAGTAGATTCCATGAAATGCTCAGTCATTCACAAACAAGGATGGGGCGAGGGTCACCACTTTGTCAACAAATGCCTGAGCAAATTGTTGAACAGTTTAAGAAAAACCTTTCTCAACCAGCTATTGCAAGGAATTTAGGGATTTCACCATCTACGGTCCGTAATATCATCAAAGGGTTCAGAGAATCTGGAGAAATCACTGCATGTAAGCGGCTAAGCCCGTGACCTTCAATCCCTCAGGCTGTACTGCATCAACAAGCGACATCAGTGTGTAAAGGATATCACCACATGGGCTCAGGAACACTTCAGAAACCCACTGTCAGTAACTACAGTCGGTCGCTACATCTGTAAGTGCAAGTTAAAACTCTCCTATGCAAGGCGAAAACCGTTTATCAACAACACCCAGAAACGCCGTCGGCTTCGCTGGGCCTGAGCTCATCTAAGATGGACTGATACAAAGTGGAAAAGTGTTCTGTGGTCTGACGAGTCCACATTTCAAATTGTTTTTGGAAACTGTGGATGTCGTGTCCTCCGGACCAAAGAGGAAAAGAACCATCCGGATTGTTATTGGCGCAAAGTTGAAAAGCCAGCATCTGTGATGGTATGGGGGTGTATTAGTGCCCAAGACATGGGTAACTTACACATCTGTGAAGGCGCCATTAATGCTGAAAGGTACATACAGGTTTTGGAGCAACATATGTTGCCATCCAAGCAACGATACCATGGACGCCCCTGCTTATTTCAGCAAGACAATGCCAAGCCACATGTTACATCAACGTGGCTTCATAGTAAAACAGTGCGGGTACTAGACTGGCCTGCCTGTAGTACAGACCTGTCTCCCATTGAAAATATGTGGCACATTATGAAGCCTAAAATACCACAACGGAGACCCCCGGACTGTTGAACAACTTAAGGTGTACATCAAGCAAGAATGGGAAAGAATTCCACCTGAGAAGCTTAAAGAATGTGTCTCCTCAGTTCCCAAACGTTTACTGAGTGTTGTTAAAAGGAAAGACCATGTAACACAGTGGTGAACATGCCCTTTCCCAACTACTTTGGCACGTGTTGCAGCCATGAAATTCTAAAAAAAAATAAGTTTATGAGTTTGAACATCAAATATCTTGCCTTTGTAGTGCATTCAATAGAATATGGGTTGAAAAGCATTTGCAAATCATTGTATTCCGTTTATATTTACATCCAACACAATTTCCCAACTCATATGGAAACGGGGTTTGTACTTAATTTATTTTTTTATATCCCCCAAAAATGAGTAATGTGGTGAAGATGCAATATTTAAAGTGCGATATAAATAAATAAATGGGTTGTACTTGTATAGCGCTTTTCTACCTTCAAGGTACTCAAAGCGCTTTGACACTACTTCCACATTTACCCATTCACACACACATTCACACACTGATGGAGGGAGCTGCCATGCAAGGCGCTAACCAGCACCCATCAGGAGCAAGGGTGAAGTGTCTTGCTCAGGACACAACGGACATGACGAGGTTGGTACTAGGTGGGGATTGAACCAGGGACCCTCGGGTCGCGCACGGCCATTCTTTTCACTGCGCCACGCCACCCCGCGGGAGAACTGTAAATTATTTGGTTTAAAAATGACAGGTTACAAAAGCTCTTCTTGCTGATGTACGATGTATTCGTGTAGTGAGTAGAAAAATATATTTAAACATTTTTGTTATTTTATCCAGATTTTTTTCAAAACCTTTTTTACATTTTTTTTCATCGATTCTTGAAAGGCTCCAGCACCCCCCGCGACCCCAAAAGGGACAAGCTGTAGAAAATGCATGGATAGATGGATGGATTCTTGAAAACCATTAAGTGATTCAAAATCCGACCGAATAAGAATCCCGTGTATTCCATAAAATGTGTTTCGTCTGAATATTTTCGAGTGACTGGAACCTATTTGTTTTATTTCTTATGGGAAAAATCGCTTTGGTTATCATACCATTCAGTCTTTGAAACGTATCATTAACGAAAACAGAAGCACCGCTCTATTTGCTATTGTATTTTTGTTTCTATTATCAGATCACCTCATTTCATTTCACTGCATAGTTGTACCAGTGACCATAAAGATAAACAAGACATGTGTAGAGCAGTGGTTCTCAACCTTTTTTCAGTGATGTACCCCCTGTGAATATTTTTTTAATTCAAAGCATTTTTGGTTGAAAAAAAGAGATAAAGAAGTCAAATGCAGCACTATGTCATCAGTTTCTGATTTATTAAATTGTATAACAGTGCAAAATATTGCTCATTTGTTGTGGTCCTTCTTGAACTATTTGGAAAAAATATATATAAAAATAACTAAAAACTTGTTGAAAAATAAACAAGTGATTCAATTATAAATAAATATTTCTACACATAGAAGTAATCATCAACTTAAAGTGCCCTCTTTGGGGATTGTAATAGAGATCCATTTGTATTCATGAACTTAATTCTAAACATTTCTTCACAAAAAAAGAAATTTTTAACATCAATATTTATGGAACATGTCCACAAAAAAATCTAGCTGTCAACACTGAATATTGCATTGTTGCATTTCTTTTCACGAACTGGCTGGGGAGAGGAAAGTCTGGGCTTCCCTGCTTAGGCTGCTGCCCCCGCGACCCGACCTCGGATAAGCGGAGGAAGATGGATGGATTTATAAAAAATCTCACGTACCCCTTGGCATACCTTCAAGTATCCCCAGGGGTACGCGTACCCCAGTGACGTGCTGAGCGGTCATAAAACGGCTGCAAAAGACGCACTGGCTGAGGCTCGCCTCCTGCACCCCCGCCGTAGAATTGTTATATCAACTAAAGCCCACACTTAAACTCTCCACGTGCAAGATTGAATCTATTTTAAAAAATTATTTCATAAGAAGCCAAAAAGTGCAAAAACAATAATGTTCGTGTTGGAGGAGTTGTGAATGACTGCAGGGACACAACATTAGGTACACCTGCAGACTGCAGGTGTATCTAATTCACAACTCTTCCAACACGAACATGATTGTTTTTGCACTTTTTGGCTTCTTATTAAATAACTTTTGTAACCTATTTTCATGGGCTTTCCTCTTTGTGATGTTAAGTTCCTGTTATGCGCTGTTATACAGTATATGCCTTGAGCTCTTATTTTGAAGGCGCTAAGAGCGGAAGTGATGTCACGTTGCGGAGGTTTCTGAAAGAAGGTAAATAAAGTGGTCCTCGTGTAAACTGGAGCCTCCGTGTTTGTTATTTTGTAGTTTCATACAGTATAGGCGACATTTATAAACCCTCGGTTACACTTTTTTAAATAGATTCAATCTTGCACGTGTAAAGTTTAAGTGAGGGCTTTAGTTGTGGACTTCATTTATAAGTAAAGGTAAAACCATAATAACGTTTTTTTTAATTAAATGTGCTTTTTTGCGTGCTACAGTTTGTATGTGTAAAGTTAAAGTTAAGTTAAAGTACCAATGATTGTCACACACACACTAGGTGTAATGAAATTTGTCCTCTGCATTTGACCCATCCCCTTGATCACCCCCTGGGAGGTGAGGGGAGCAGTGGGCAGCAGTGGCGCCGCGCCCGGGAATCATTTTTGGTGATTTAACCCCCAATTGCAACCCTTGATGCTGAGTGCCAAGCAGGGAAGAATGCTGGTATGAGCTTTTAAACATAACCCGTTAACTGCTGCCAATCAAATGGTGAATAAGATACTCTTTAGGGTTCATATGTTTGTAAATCTGACTGTGATGAAGTCAGTGCCTCACCAGTCATGAACCTCACCGCACGTCACTGGCGTACCCCCATTTGAGAACCGCTGGTGTAGAGTATAGCCTACTACAGGCCAGGCATGCACATTACAATGTGTTCAGTTAATGGTAAACACAAAATAAAATACCATGACGACAAAAATCATATTCACTCCTCGCAGTCCACATTTACAGCTACTGCTTCTTCTGCTTGCACTTTACGACTTTAACACTTTGCTTGATTGACTCCAGGCTTTTCATTTAGTGTGTGAAAACACTGAAAACCAACCTCCGCCTAAACATGTAGAAGCCATGCACGCACGCCGACACCTTTGCTTTCTGCACACTGCACTGGCCAAAGAGTTTGCAGGGGAAGTGTGAGAGCTATTGCACATGTTTAGTGAACACAGGAAGACTTTTTCAAGGTGAAAGGGCGTGGTGAGGGACACACTTTTCTGGGTACCACTCCATTTCACCACACACCCGAGGGTCCGATGGTGGGCTTAATGAGCGGCAGGCCTGTGTGCTTTAAGTGTACATGTGTGCTGTATGTTGTCGCGGAGGCCGACTAACACCCCGTCTCCGGGTGGAAGCCTGATTTATAAGGCTTCAAATGAGGTGCAACAGGGAGGGAGAGGCCAGAACAATCCCTACGGCTGATTGTTTGTTTATTTACCTTTTCGGTTTCATTTTTCTCCTATACCCCGTACCCCCTCCACATGTCACACTTGGGAGACTTGGCTGCTTTACGTGCGAGAAGGTTTCAAGGCAACAATGCAAAGACATGTCACAATGTTGAAGGGAATTCCGCATAAACGTAAACATTATCACATCAAAAGTGTGGACTATTTAGGGATTTATTTGACATATTCATGCAATATTTTAGCCCCATTGGGTTGGATTGCAGTTTAAAACGGATTAGTTGTAGTTAGTCTAACTTTATTAATTATCTTTACTAGAGATGTCCGATAATATCGGCCTGCCAATATTATCGGCCGATAAATGCGTTTTTTTTATTATCAGTATCGTTTTTTAAATTTTTTTTTTATTAAATCAACAGAAAAAACACAAGATACACTTACAATTAGTGCACCAACCCAAAAAACCTCCCTCCCTCATTCACACTCATTCACACAAAAGGGTTGTTTCTTTCTGTTATTAATATTCTGGTTCCTACATTATATACAGGGGCACCGAAAAGGGGGTGTAAAGGAGACGGATTCTAGGGGCCCATGATGGAGGGGGGCCCAGAGAGGCCCCTAATGATGATGAAATTATAATACAGAAAAAATAATGACACTGTGTTGGGGGCCCTGTAAAGATTCTTTTCATGGGGCCCAAAATCCCTAGCGGCGCCCCTGATTATATATCAATATATATCAATACAGTCTGCAAGGGATACAGTCCGTAAGCACACATGATTGTGTGTGCTGCTGGTCCACTAATAGTACTAACCTTTAACAGTTAATTTTACTCATTTTCATTCTTTACTAGTTTCTATGTAACTGTTTTTATATTGTTTTACTTTCTTTTTTATTCAAGAAAATGTTTTTAATTTATTTATCTTATTTTATTTTATAATTTTTTTTTTAAAGTACCTTATCTTCACCATACCTGGTTGTCCAAATTAGGCATGATAATGTGTTAATTCCACGACTGTATATATCGGTTAATATCAGTATCGGTTGATATCGGTATCGGTAATTAAAGAGTTGGACAATATCGGAATATCGGATATCGGCAAAAAGTCATTATCAGACATCCCTAATCATTACTGGTCATTTTAAACTCTTCTTAAGTTTTAAGTTTTTATTCTATTATCTAAAACTGTATTTATTGCAATTATTGCTACTGCTATTGTCACTATTTTTTATTCTGAAATTAATTAACTTACTATTTATATTTTATTTCTACATATATCTTAAAATATTATTTTTATATACTAAGTAAATTTTTTTGTAATTCTCCAGTGTGGACTTGTCGAAGGTGGGGTTGTATCTCAATTCAAATATGTTTTGGGTGTAAAGCACTTTGTGTTACAACCATGAAAAGTGCTATATAAATACAGTTTAACTCAGGGGTCCCAAAACCTTTTGACTCTGGGGCCCGCATTGGGTTAAAAAAATTGGTCCAGGCTTTATATATATATATATATATATATATATATATACATACCGTATTTTTCGGACTATAGGTTGCAGTTTTTTTCATAGTTTGGCCGGGCTCCAGTGCGACTTATATATGTTTTTTTCCTTTTTTATTATCCATTTTCGTCAGGTGCGACTTATACTCCAGTGCGACTTATACTCCGAAAAATACGGTATATATATATATATATATATATATATATATATTCCGAGCACGATGATGTCACGTTATCGATGGGAAAATGCAGTTTTAGACAATATGATTTGGAGGAGCGGGTAGAGACACTGAGAGTAACAAGCGAAAATGGATTAGAAAGGATAGATTAAAAAAAGAATATATATATATATATATATATATATAAAAACAATAACAAATATTATTTATTTATTTTTTTTAACTTGGGACTTCCCGCGGGCCAGATTTTGGACGCCGGCGGGCCGCAGTTTAGGGACCCCAAGTTTAACCGATTGATTGAATTATAGTAATATTTTATTTAGATTCAAACCATTTTCTTCTAAATACAGCATTTTTTTATCATTCAGATTACAATTTAGAGCATTTTTTAAATTACACCAAAATGTGTAAAAAATTAAATGTATGAATTCATTATAATGAATCATCTCAAAACCCAATCATACCAGTGTTATATTCATTAAAAACAGCACATTCTGACTGAGATTTTAGTTTTTGAGGAAGCAAAAATTAGTTATTCACTAAAAACATTTGTAGTAATACTATACTACAATATATGCCAAAACTATGACAATCATTAGCTTTTTGAAAGTTTCATTAAATCGGACTCTCCAAATCTTCTACTTCTTCAATTAGAAAGAAACCAAAAAACAACAGTGCATAACCTTAGAACCAGCGTCCTCTGCAGTGGACATTTGTGTCGGACAATGTCCGCCGCAGAGGACGTCGGTTCTAAAGAGGTTTCAGACAAGTCCTATTTGATTAAAGATCATTGGGAAAGTGTCTCACATGGCTGCACAAAACACGTGCACCCAAACAGGTGTGCACACGAGAGTTCAATGGGAGGAGAGACGCGTCTCGGAGAGAGGACAGGATGCAGAGCAAACTCCACAGGAAGCTCTGATAAGAGCACAACACTTCTACTGCTCCTCAAGCGCACAAAGGGGAACCTTTGACAGCTCGGAACCTTTAATGGATGTCTCGGCATGGCCTCTCCTTCGTCGGCTACATGCGTGTGACGGATGTGTGAGGAGGAAAGTTGCTTGTAAGGCCAGACGCCGGTGACAAGGTGCATATTATTCCTCTTTGACTGAGGGCAGAAAATGGAAACGCTGCTCAGCGGTGATTGTGATTTTCGATGCAAGGCTGAGATAGAACACTTAGGAGGTGCGCCGCTTTGTTACAGTTTAGGGTGTGTTCACAACTTAATGGTGGCGCAGAGAACAACATCTATCTGTGTACTTTAAACTAAACAGGAGGTAATTGATGTTGTCATACCCACACATCAGGCATACATGTACATTCTAATTAGATCCAAAGCAAAAAAATAACAGATTTGAAAGCACAATGCAACATTTTTTGATTGCTATTAAGGATATCCGATAATGGCTTTTTGCCGATATCCGATATTCCGATATTGTCCAACTCTTTAATTACCGATACCGATATCAACCGATATTAACAGTCGTGGAATTAACACATTATTATGCCTAATTTGGACAACAAGGTATGGTGAAGATAAGGTACTTTAAAAAAAAAAAAATAAGATAAATAAATTAAAAACATTTTCTTGAATAAAAAAGAAAGTAAAACAATATAAAAACAGTTACATAGAAACTAGTAATTAATGAAAATTAGTCAAATTAACTGTTAAAGGTTAGTACTATTAGTGGACCAGCAGCACGCACAATCATGTGTGCTTACGGACTGTATCCCTTGCAGACTGTATTGATATATATTGATATATAATGTAGGAACCAGAATATTAATAAAAGAAAGAAACAACCCTTTTGTGTGAATGAGTGTAAATGGGGGAGGAATGTTGTTTGGGTTGGTGCACTAATTGTAAGTGTATCTTGTGTTTTTTATGTTGATTTAATAAATTTTTTTTTTTTAAAAACAACAAAAAAACGATACCGATAATAAAAAAAAACCGATACCAATAATTTCCGATATTACATTTTAACGCATTTATCGGCCGATAATATCGGCAGGCCGATATTATCGGACATCTCTAATTTCTATACTTTAAAAACATTTGTTTACTTAAACTCTTACACAATTATTTATTCAGGCAGTCAAACAACAAAAGGCGAATAATCTTAAAAATGTGGTCCACTAATAGAGAATTATTCCATATGGGCCTATAAATGAACAATTTAGCCAAAAAAAAAAATGCATTCAATGGATAAAATTTTTTTTTTTTTAAATTAAATACATAAAAAAAATAGGGTAACACTTTAGTATGGGGAACACATATTCACCATTAATTAGTTGCTTATTAACATGCAAATTAGTGACATATTGGCTCTTAATTAGTCATTATTAAGTACTTATTAATGCCTTATTCTGCATGGCCTTATTATACAACCAGTAAGTCATTAACTAAGAGTCTTCCCTTAATAACCTCAGAATTATTATTTATTAGTAACCCTAACCCTTATATGTTCCCCTAGTGTCCAAATAACTCAAAATTAAGTCTTTATTACTTTAATAAGCAACTAATTAATGGTGAATATGTTCCCCATATTAAAGTGTTACCAAAAATAGAATATATATATATATATATATATATATATATATATATATATATATATATATATATATATATATATATATATATATATAAATAGACACACACACATATACATACATATAATATAAACACACTTCCCCTTGAAGCAGCTAGGGGGCGACCTCACCTGAGAGCTACAGTAAGATCTCAGCAGACTTGGACAACTTAATCTGCAGCTGCACATATTGGCTCATGGAGTTGTTGTTGACAATAAAAAAAAAAAGAAAAAAAAAAAAGAGGTAGACATGCAGGAATTACATGCACATGCGGCCTAGAAGAAGCAGTGTCAGTGACAGATTGAGTGGCTGTGGAGTGGACTGCAGTGCTCAGTGCCGGTTGTTAGAGGTGTTGCAAATTAAGGTGCGGGACGACTAACAAGGAATAAAAGACGTGTGTGTGAGCGTGTGTATCCTTTCTAGAAAAGTGTCTGTTTCCAGTTGGGAGCGAACCCCCCCGGCCCCCCCTTCGCCCATATAAACAGAGGGTGACTAATAAAGAGGCTGACAGGGTGCAGATCCCCACATCCGCTGTTGAGCTACACATGTTTTGTGTGGTGCAACCCACGACATCCCAACAAGACTGCGTCGACATTTTGGTCTGTTGCACAAAAAAAAAAAAAAAAAAAAAAAAAAGATTTTGTGTGGCCCTAAGAGTTTGTTGGTGGCCCCGTTTTGGTCTTTAATTTTACTTACCGGTATTTATTATTATTAGACAGCCAACCCTAAACTTAAAGTGACCGCCGAAAGCACTTGGTATGTTTACATGCCCTTTACATGTTTCTTAACCATAGAGCGGGGCCCATTGGAGGGCCGCGAGCGCCCCCTAGAGCAGTGTTTTTCAACCACTTTTGGTATTTTCCTGTAGCAGTTTCATGTCTTCCTTTGAGCGATATCTCCCGCATCTACTTTGTTTTAGCAATCAAGAACATTTCAGTTGTTTTTATCCTTCGTGGGGACATTGTTGATTGTCATGTCATGATCGGACGTACATTGTGGACATTGTTTACATTTGCTCCACAGTAAGTCTTTGCTGTCGTCCAGCATTCTGTTCTTGTTTACTTTGTCGCCAGTTCAGTTTTAGTTTCGTTCTGCATAGCCTTCCCTAAGCTTCAATGCCTTTTCTTAGGGGCACTCGCCTTTTGTTTATTTTTTGGTTTAAGCATTAGACACCTTTTTACCTGCACACTGCCTCCCGCTGTTCCTGACATCTACAAAGCAATTATCTACCGGCTGCCACCTACTGATATGAAAGAGTATTTCACGGTTACTCTGCCGAGCTCTCGACAGCACCGACACTCAACAACAACATATCATTTGCAGACTATAATTACTGGTTTGCAAAAAATATTTTTAACCCAAATAGGTGAAATTAGATAATCTCCCACGGCCCACCAGACTACTGTGCCGCGAGAGATTATCTAATTTCACCTATTTGGGTTAAAAATATTTTTTGCAAACCAGTAATTATAATCCGCAAATAATGTGTCGTTGTTGAGTGTCGGTGCTGTCTACAGATCGGCAGAGTAACCATTTTATTCTCCTCCATATCAGCCGGTAGCTAATTGCTTTGTAGATGTCGGGAACACGTCGTGTGAGACGACGATGGTTTGTCGCGATCACCATATGCAGGCGACAGCTGGAGGCAACTTGCAGGTAAAAAAGGTATCTAATGCTTAAACCAAAAATAAACAAATGGTGAGAGCCCCTAAGAAAAGGCATTGAAGCTTCGTGATGGCTGTGCAGAACGAAACTAAAACTGAACTGGCTACAAAGTAAACAAAAACAGAATGCTGGACGACAGCAAAGACTTACAGCGTGTGGAGCAGAGAAAGTACATCTGTACATGACATGACAATCAACAATGTCCACACAAAATAAGATAGCAACAACTTAAATGTTCTTGATTGCTAAAACAAAGCAGGTGCGAGGAATAGTGCTCAAAGGAAGACATGAAACTGCAACAGGAAAATACCAACAAAACAGGAAAAGCCACCAAAATAGGAGCGCAAGACAAGAACTAAAACACTACACACGGGAAAACAGCAAAAAAGTCAAAATAGGTCATGGTGTGGTGTGACAGGTGGTGACAGTACACCTACTTTGAGACAAGAGCTATAGTGATGCATGCTTGGTTATGGTTTAAATTCATATCCAACAATGACTTTTTATTGTCTACTGAGTTTCATTTTTTTAATGATTTCTGCTGGTGGTGTGCCTCCGGATTTTTTCAAAGAAAAAAATGCGCCTTGGCTCAAAAAAAGTTGAAAAACACTGTCCTAGAGGGCCGCTAAAAAAATGGTTGTTTCTCAGCTGTGGTCTGTATGGACTTTTTCACCACTTGTGGCAGTGATGACAATCTCAAACAAACAGAAGAGGTCTGGCGCTAAAGCCATAGAGAAGTTTCTTCTGCGCAAAAATTATGACTCAAGTGGTGAAACTATATTTCCATTTGCACTTTCATTGACAGTTTAGTTAAAAAACATAGTCAATATTAATCTAGTCTATTCACTTTCGCACAACTACATTGTATATAAATGTATTTTCCATCATTCCTATGCAGTATATTTGGTTAGTACTTATTTTTCTAATCAGCCTGACCTAAGCCTCAGGTTTGTGTGTTGAACTAATAATAGTCTTTGTGGTTACCACATGGTTTCATATCAGTTGACAAGGTTGTAAACTGCAAATAGGTTAGATGTAGTCATTAAATACAATTTAAATCAAGAGTAAAATTACTAATTCAGTGTTAATATTTGAGTAGGCCCCGGGGCCCCCTGTGTAGTGGAATAGTTGGGCCTCAAGGTCAAAATGGTTAAGAACCCCTGCACTACAAAAATAACAATTGACCTAATAAGCTTTTTAAAACAAGCTGCAGCGTGTAATGTCTGGAAAAATGTATGGCAAAAACTTTAATAAATTTTTTCTGATTATTCAATTCATGTAGGATTATCATTAGTCGATAATATTAATAATAATAATATATATATTAATAATTATATTAATAATATTAATAATATTAATAATATAATATAATATTAATAATATGAACCATCATAATAATACATCATTATTAGAATTATTAGTACATCTACTGGGGATTAAACCTCCTCTGTCTTTAAAAACTAGTGATGCTTCTGTTTCGAACCTTAATCAACGTTCCTTGAACGCACCACAGTTAGGTGCTATGCGAAGCAAAGTGAAACTTAAACATAACTTTGTCCGACGCCGCAATAAATATATTTATTATATTTTTACCTTTCTTCTATCACTTCATCCTGGTTCCCAAATGTGCGTGAATGCATAAACGTGAGCTTTGATGACGTAATGACATCCGTGTTGAGCGAACAGTGAAGTGTTTCATGCTTGTTGCTACCAGAGAGAATGAACGGTCCGTGTTCATTGTATATCAAATTCTTAAATGTAAATCAAAAAACACATTTCGGACCATTTTTTCTATTTTCATGTCTGAAACAAAAGTTGGACAACTATTTAATGACACTTTTTTTAGTGGCCTAGTGGTTAGAGTGTCAGCCCTGAGATCGGTAGGTTGTGAGTTCAAACCCCGGCCGAGTCATACCAAAGACTATAAAAAAAATGGGACCCATTACCTCCCTGCTTGGCACTCAGCATCAAGGGTTGGAATTGGGGGTTAAATCACCAAAAAATGATTCCCGGGCGCGGCACCGCCGCTGCCCACTGCTCCCCTCACCTCCCAGGGGGTGAACAAGGGGATGGGTCAAATGCAGAGGACAAATTTCGCCACACCTAGTGTGTGTGTGACAATCATTGGTACTTTAACTTTAACTTTAACTTAACTTTTTTTAAAACGACAACAGGACGCCTGCTGAACAAATATATTACCGTTATGCTAAAAACATGCTAAACGCGAAGGAAAAGCTAAAATGCTGCTTCCGCTTCAATTTGTCATCACACAGATAACCACGCATTTTTGCATTTTGGATGAACATTTTTTTCAATTTTTGTGTTTATCTGGAAAAATCAGGAAAACAGCACAAAATCCAATTTTATGCCAACATTTTTTTATGAAAACCAACCCTTTTTTGTTTGTTTTAAAATCTGCCATATATATTAAAAATCGGAAAAATCGGAAATAGAATGAACGAAAAAGTACACGGACCACATACTTGCCAACCTTGAGACCTCCGATTTCGGGAGGTGGGGGTGGGGGGCATGGTCGGGGGTGGGGGCGTGGTTAGGGGGCGTGGTTAAGAGGGGAGGAGTATATTTACAGCTAGAATTCACCAAGTCAAGTATTTCATATATATACAGTATATATATATATATATATATATATATATATATATATATATATAAGAAATACTTGACTTTCAGTGAATCCTAGCTATATATATATATATATATATATATATATATATATATATATATATATATATATATATATGAGAAATACTTGAATTTCAGTGTTCATTTATTCACACATATACACACACATAACACTCATCTACTCATTGTTGAGTTAAGGGTTGAATTGTCCATCCTTGTTCTATTCTCTGTCACTATTTTTCTAACCATGCTGAACACCCTCTCTGATGATGCATTCTGCTTCGTCTCCTTGTTGTGCGCGCAGTTGTGCACTGCACTCTCTAAAAGCCGTAGATGTTATTGTCACATATGCATGTACAGTAGATGGCAGTATTGTCCTGTTTAAGAGTGTCACAACATTGCTGTTTACGGCAGACTAACTGCTTTACGGTAGACGAAAACGTGACTGCTGTTGTTGTGTGTTGTTGCCGCGCTGGGAGGACGTTAATGAAACTGCCTAACAATAAACCCACATAAGAAACCAAGAACTCGTCCTCGATCATTCTACAGTTATAACGTGATTGGGCAGGCACACTGTTTATATTGTGGGAAAGCGGATGTGAAAACAGGCTGTCGACACGTCACTCAGGTCCGCACGGAGCTGGAGGGGGCGTGGCCTCCAGCTCCGCCTGAATTTCGGGAGATTTTGGGAGAAAATTTGTCCCGGAAGGTTTTCGGGAGAGGCGCTGAATTTCGGGAGTCTGCCGGAAAATCCGGGAGGGTTTGGCAAGTATGACGGACCATGAACCATTTTGCATTCCTCCAATTTGATTCAAAC
Organism: Nerophis lumbriciformis; assembly: GCF_033978685.3. NCBI lineage: Eukaryota > Metazoa > Chordata > Actinopteri > Syngnathiformes > Syngnathidae > Nerophis > Nerophis lumbriciformis. The sequence continues at coordinate 14,544,090 of NC_084548.2, forward strand.
AACCTCCATTCATCCATTCATTCATTCTCAAAATAATCTTACTCATCTCATCATATGAAATATAACTTACTTCACCAATTATTATTTATTTACTTATTTTTATTGTGATTACTTATGGAGTATATTGTGAATAAATTGAGAACAGGAAGTGAACAAAAGTTTTAGCAACTGTTATGTAAAAGAAAAGGGGTAGGATTAAATAGACTCTGCTTCTTCCTACTCCTTTTCGAACAACTCACACTCAACTCAACCTCATTATTAAGCTTTCACAGCAAAGTTTAATTTTTCTGAACTTTTATGGCGCCAAATTTGGTATTTGATTAATTTAAATCAAATAAAACATTTTTAAATCTTAACAAAACACTTTCACAAAAACAAGACCCCAGTGGTTGTGATCCTGACAAACGGGCTGACCCTGGGTACCCCCATACTGCATGCGATGGGTGGATTGAGGCCTGCAAAAAATACGATTTGATTGATTGATTGATTGATAATTTTATTAGTACCGTATTTTTTGGAGTATAAGTCGCACCGGAGTATAAGTCGCACCTGCCGAAAATGCATAATAAAAAGGAAAAAAACTTTAGTCGCACAAACTATGAAAAAAAACTGCGACTTATAGTCTGAAAAATACGGTAGATTGCAAAGGAAGAGAATACATTATATGAAACAGTACAGTTTACACAGTACAGTACATATTCCGTATAATTGACCACTAAATGGTAACACCCGAATAAGTTTTTCAACTTGTTTAAGTCGGGGGTCCACGTAAATCAATTCATGGTAATTCATTTAACATTTTAAGTTTACCGTCCAGTGTGGCATTGTATTTATCGCCGTCGAACTGCAGTGTGTAATTATACAGTCCCTCCAGGAGGTGGCATTTAAATGAGAGAAATGTTGAAGTGTGATGATAATCTCTCATCGTGTATCGTTCACCAACAAAAATTACCGCGGTGGATCATTCGACAGTTCACAAATGCTCTTAACGTGCGGGACTACTTGTGTTGGAACATAAATAAAGAATTAAAATGGGCTAACACTTTTTGAATCGTAAAACATACACAGAGAATGTCTGCAACTTGTAGACGACAAAGCAGACAGCGGACAATAAGGAGGCCAGTAGCTGTGTTTCTTTTTGTAATTATAATCAAAACTGTTATTCGTATGTTCTCTCACTGTCACCTAGTGTCTTCTTTTCAGTCTATGAGATATAAAACAAGTAAAACATCAATACAGTACTTGTCTTCCATTTTTTTGTTGCAATTTTGTGCTTTTTGAGGTTAAGTGTACAAGAAACACTTCAAATAAGTATAACAAATGTATCAAATAAGTTGGATTCAATGTTTTTAGGGGAAAAAAACAACTTTTGCCGCAACTTTCTAAAAAAGCTGCCGTGAATTCAAGCCTTTTAGGCCGCAACACTCACATAAAAGCCTGCAAAAACCCGGAGGGACTGATTATGGGACTTATGTTTGTGTGAAATTATGGACAATAGCAATTTAGGGACAGTATATTTGTGTACATATTTACAGCAGACAATGAGAATGATTGTATGCATAATTTTTAATGTTAATTTTGTACATCTAAACACAATAAAACGATATCTAAATATTAGACAGGACTTATTTTAAGAGTGTGTGTGTGTGTGCATGTAGGCCATTACTAGTGCTGGTAATAGTACACCTGTGTAACCAATGTCTGGCAGATTAATGACAGCTAAAGAGGAAACAGGCTGCAAATCCACATGCGCACACATACACACTTATATCCAGCTATTCAATAAAGTTGAAGGTGTAATGCAGTTAGTGTTGTTACACACACAGCATACAGTTTCTTGTACAGTATGTGTAATATGTACGCAATGTTAAATGCGACCCCGTTTTATCTGAGGGCCTGGTCGCCACGGTGACATAATTCAAAACCAGGCAGCCAGGCTGGGGAGGGCCCAGGGCCTTGTAAAAACCATCTGGGCTCCAGTGTGTGTGTGTGTGTGTGTGTGTGTGTGTGTGTGTGTGTGTGTGTGTGTGTATTAAAACATTGTGAGTGTCAGAATGTGGCCCAGCACTGTAGTGACTCCACTTACTTCTTTAAAACTATTATTTGTGGTGTGTGTGTCTCTGTGCACAATATCACACACTCATGACATAACATTTGTACTCCAGTCCTGTAATAATATTATAAGATCCAGTATGAAAAAGAGGACTTGTTAGTTTTATTTTTAGGATCAATTAAATTTAAAAAAAAAAAAACACCACCAGAAGAACAAAATGTCTGTATTTTCTAGGGCTGTAAAAGTATGATGCACCCCACACCCGACACCCAGTACAACTACCAGAATTAGGTAGCAACTAGGGATGTCCGATAATACCAATATATACAGTCGTGGAATTAACACATTATTATGCCTAATTTGGACAACCAGGTATAGTGATGATGAGGTCCTTTTTAAAACAAATTCATAAAAATAAAAAAAGATAAATAAATTAAAAACATTTCCTTGAATAAAAAAGAAAGTAAAACAATATAAAAACAGTTACAAAGAAACTAGTAATTAATGAAAATGAGTAAAATTAACTGTTAAAGGTTAGTACTATTAGTGGACCAGCAGCACGCACAATCATGTGTGCTTACGGACTGTATCCCTTGCAGACTGTATTGATATATATTGATATATAATGTAGGAACCAGAATATTAATAACAGAAAGAAACAACCCTTTTGTGTGAATGAGTGTAAATGGGGGAGGGAGGTTTTTTGGGTTGGTGTACTAATTGTAAGTGTATCTTGTGTTTTTTATGTTGATTTAATATAAAAATAAAAAAACAAACAAAAAAAACCCGATACCGATAATAAAAAAAACTGATACCAATAATTTACGATATTACATTCGAAAGCATTTATCGGCCGATAATATCTAGTAGCAACGTTCTATATTCACTCTGTTACATTTACTGAAGTCACTTTTTGGATAAAGTGTACTAAAGTAGTTTTAATGCAACATACTTTTGACTTTTACTTGAGTATTTTGTGTAGTATACACACTACTTTAACTCTGTTACACTGAGTTTTATTCCGATCTCTATATTTATTGATACCGTCATTATATTTTAAAGTGTATTTTTTCATTTTTTTTATGTATATCTTGTCAGGGTACTGGAGATGAAAATTAGCCATTGGTTATAATCTCACCTATTTACACGTCAAATGTTTATAAATACATATTGTCACTCTTAAATAAACAACATCTTATATATATATATATATATATATATATATATATATATATATATATATATATATATATATATATTTTTTAATTAATTAATTTATTTTATTTAAAAAAATATATATATTTATTTATTCATTTGATATGGAAATCCTAATGCAGGTACTGAGAAAACAGACACTGTTTTTGTCCCCCACCCACAAAAAAATAAAAAATAAAAATAATACAAAAAGACAAAAAAATAAAACATTTGAGAAAAATAATAAAAGTAAAAATAATAACACCCCTTCCAACCCCCCGTCCTACATTTCAGTCACAGTGGGTAGCAATGTACTGCCTTCCTCTTCACCACAAGCAGATAGAGAATCACAATAACTGATTAAAAGGGAAAAAAAGGTAAAAACCAAAATAAAAATCGCAAACATACAGAGAAGTGTCACTGAATAAAAACAACAACAACAAAGAATAAAGAGTTGAGGTGAGTGAAAATGTTCATTGTCAACAGTGAGTGTCACAATATATAACAATTACCATGTACATATACTCTAATATTGTACATGGTAATTGTTATATATTGTATATATGATATAGACATCATATAATATAATACATCAGTATATATAATATACTGTACATATATTATGTAAATATTACGTATATACATTATATTTTATATCGCTATATTTAGTCTATTTATACCTGCGTTGTCCTTTCCATCCTTACACTTTCCATCATTGTAACTGAGCTACTGTGTGGAACAATTTCCCTTGTGGATCATTACAGTTTGTCTAATGTCTAATTGTCTAAAGTCTAATGTCTAATGTCTAGCATTCATCCTATAGTGTCTTTAATTTAGCTATGTAATAATATATATTTATAATTCAATGTTTACTGCCTGCAAAGACGTATTAGTTTGGCTTGTTCGAGGGACTTCTTGCTACGTGACTCTGTTTCACCACCCAAATGTGCTATTTGACTCCATTTTACCAATCACACGGAGCCTGGCAGTCACATGACCTCACTCAAAATGACCACGCTCCAACTACACACTGTAAAAAATGACATGACGTCAGACAAGGCACTTAAAACTTACTTACAAACTAGGAAAAAACAACATTTATACAAACCCCGTTTCCATATGAGTTGGGACATTGTGTTAGATGTAAATATAAACGGAACATTTGCAAATCATTTTCAACCCATATTCAGTTGAATATGCTACAAAGACAACATATTTGATGTTCAAACTGATAAACATTTTTTGTTGTTGCAAATAATCATTAACTTTAGAATTTGATGCCAGTAACACGTGACAAAGAAGTTGGGAAAGGTGGCAATAAATACTGATACAGTTGAGGAATGCTCATCAAACACTTATTTGGAACATCCCACAGGTGAACAGGCACATTGGGAACAGGTGGGTGCCATGATTGGGTATAAAAGTAGATTCCATGAACTGCTCAGTCATTCACAAACAAGGATGGGGCGAGGGTCACCACTTTCTCAACAAATGCCTGAGCAAATTGTTGAACAGTTTAAGAAAAACCTTTCTCAACCAGCTATTGCAAGGAATTTAGGGATTTCACCATCTACGGTCCGTAATATCATCAAAGGGTTCAGAGAATCTGGAGAAATCACTGCACGTAAGCAGCTAAGCCTGTGACCTTTGATCCCTCAGGCTGTACTGCATCAACAAGCGACATCAGTTTGTAAAGGATATCACCACATGGGCTCAGGAACACTTCAGAAACCCACTGTCAGTAACTACAGTTGGTCGCTACATCTGTAAGTGCAAGTTAAAACTCTCCTATGCAAGGCAAAAAACGTTTATCAACAACACCCAGAAACGCCGTCGGCTTCGCTGGGCCTGAGCTCATCTAAGATGGACTGATACAAAGTGGAAAAGTGTTCTGTGGTCTGACGAGTACACATTTCAAATTGTTTTTGGAAACTGTGGAAGTCGTGTCCTCCGGACCAAAGAGGAAAAGAACCATCCGGATTGTTATAGGCGCAAAGTTGAAAAGCCAGCATGTGTGATGGTATGGGGGTGTATTAGTGCCCACGACATGCGTAACTTACACATCTGTGAAGGCACCATTAATGCTGAAAGGTACATACAGGTTTTGGAGCAACATATGTTGCCATCTAAGCAACGTTACCATGGACGCCCCTGCTTATTTCAGCAAGACAATGCCAAGCCACGTGTTACATCAACGTGGCTTCATAGTAAAAGAGTGCGGGTACTAGACTGGCCTGCCTGTAGTCCAGACCTGTCTCCCATTGAAAATGTGTGGCGCATTATGAAGCCCAACGGAGACCCCCGGACTGTTGAACAACTTAAGCTGTACATCAAGCAAGAATGGGAAATAATTCCACCTGAGAAGCTTAAAAAATGTGTCTCCTCAGTTCCCAAATGTTTAAAGAGAGTTGTTCAAAGGAAAGGCCATGTAACACAGTGGTGAACATGCCATTTCCCAACTACTTTGGCACGTGGTGCAGCCATGAAATTCTAAGTTAATTATTATTTGCAAAAAAATAAAAATAAAGTTTATGAGTTTGAACATCAAATATCTTGTCTTTGTAGTGCATTCAATTGAATATGGGTTGAAAAGGATTTGCAAATCATTGTAGTCCGTTTATATTTACATCTAACACAATTTCCCAACTCATATGGAAACTGGGTTTGTATATACCGTGGCAGCACAAATGTTCACATTTCAGCCTACAAGAATTCCACTTATGCACTTTATCGAATACCCAGTATTTCGTATGGGCTACTAACATAATATCGTCAAATATGGGTGGTAACCGCAGACTAGACATGGAAATTCCACATTACGCTACTGTCCCCACTTCTTGCCGTAAGATGTTCAAGCAACTTCAAACGGGAAGTGTGCAGGCAGTGAGTTTCCAGGCTGGGGCCTCATTAATGAAACAGTCTTGTGTTATTTACAGCCTCTTATTAAAAGCCTGGATACATGTGTGTAGGAGTGTCCCTGTGAGTGTGTGTGTTTTAGTGTGTATTCCCACCTAAATGTGATACGTTCAAAGTGAATGTGTGTGCAAAGATCAGTTTTACTCCTTGACTTTTTACAGGCCCAGCTTTTATTACATGTATTTATGGCAATTAGTGAGCAGATATATTGGCTCATTACAGCCAAGCAGGTGCGGGCTAAATGGGGAGATATATGAACAGTGCGTCAGGGTTACACTGAGTCCCATGGACTGCCCCACCTTAGCTTTTTTTTTTTTTTTAACATATTGAACTCTTAGTCCGTTAAATAAAGCACGTGCATTACTTATGGTAATTGCAAACAGACCCCCGGAGAACAAAGTGAGTGAGATTTTTGAATATACCTGTATATTCGTAGGAAACACAGTTATTGATTGATTGATTGAGAAGTTTATTGACATCTTAAAGAATTGAATCCATGTAATGCTTTAAAAAGGCAAATGGATGGCACAAAAAGCCAAGAGGCTTGTTTCCATTGTGGTCCAGTTACCGTATTTCCTTGAATTAGCGCCGTGGCGGTAATTAATTTAAAACCTCTTCTCACTCCGGCGCTTACCAAAGGCATGCGGTAAATTTAGGCCTGCGCTTATAAATTTGAGTGTGGTGTAAGGATACCATCATGAAAAGCGCATTTAATAAAAAAAAAACATTATTATGGTCTTACCTTTACTTATAAACAATGTTCCCTCTAAGGTGCGCGCCTGTGCAATTGCACACTGCTCAAGCGTCCTCTGCGCACGGCAAATCTATGCCACACACAAAATCAAATAAAAAAATAAACGCATAACAATTTTCGACACGACACGGACACGACAGAGAAAACAGTTTTCGTCATCATTGTTCAAATATTGTAACGTCTGTCGAGACGCTTTGAGGACATGAATTCCATCCATCACTTTACTGAGCAAAACTCTTTATTGTCGGCCATAAACACATCACCAAAACATTAGTAAAAAAAAAAGATATCTAGCAAAACTGGTCATTTTCTGCAGTACAATCCCGACCAAAACCAACTTTGTTATATCAACACATGCGCCAACACATGCACATATAGCACTTAGCCCGTGATGCATTTACAGCCACACAAAAAGTCGGACAACTCCAACACCACACATAAAGTGTCATTCCAGGTCGTTACACTATGATTTACCAATCAAATGTGTGCTTATTCTAGTGTCATTTATTAGGAATCTTAATTTATAAATATTAATCATGAAATGCTGTTAGTATATTAAATACATACTAATACAAATATATTTTTTACAAACAGGAAGTTGCAGGAATGTACACATGATCCCCTGCTTACATCTCATTGTGCAACATGTGAATGTTTTAATAAGAAATAAATGAATGTCCGAAGGGGTTACAAATTATTTCCAAAGCAGGACCTCCACCCAGACAAACAATACAAGTACACAGTTCATGAAAAACAATATTTTTTGTTATTGTCATTGTAAGTGGGCCTAAACACTTATATTAGAAATAAACCTCATGGACATGACTGCTGTCATTTGATTATGATAATAAGAGAATGTTGTCTGTCTATCTGTGTCGGCCCTGCGATGAGATGGGGACTTGTCCAGGGTGTACCCCGCCTTCCGCCCGGATGCAGCTGAGATAGGCTCCAGCACCCCCCGCGACCCCGAAAGGGACAAGCGGTAGAAAATGGATGGATGGATAGAGATTTAACTTGTTATTTAGTCAGGTTTGGGACAGGTGTGCTGCTGGTGTAGCCAGTGTGCACGTCTGATGTTGCTCACATGGGCTCCACTGAATGCTCAGGGAGTTTTTGCGTTTGCTCACACACATGAAAAATTAGAGGGAGCATTGCTTATAAATGAAGTCTATGCGCCACTCCTTCTGAACAAAAGCATCGATAACTTGTTTATAGAAGTCTTCCTTATCTTTCTTCAGTTTTAAAAGTCTCTCTGTCTCGATGGAGATCTTCCTTTAATTATTACCTCCTGCTTCGATTGAAAGTCCAGTTTAGAAAACTGTTGTCGTCACTTCTTCTGCAGCCGAGTAGTCGCAAGAATGATTCCTGGGATCACTAGCGCCCTCTACCACCATGAGGCGGGAGTCATTTAATGACTCATATTTGACACACGCAGCTATATTAATAAAACATTTGTACTGTTCTTTTTAGCATATTCAATAGCTTGGACCTTAAATCCTACTGAATAGCTCTTTAATTTCTTCCCTTTATGCGATTTTAAATTATTGAAATTAGCCTCCTCCATTTTGGAAAATGATGCCTTGAAAGGTGAAGTGTCACTCGTGACGTGACGAGTTTGACCCGGCGGTAAAATGAGGCATATGCTAATTATTCTGCGAAACGAGTTTGACCCGGCGGTAAAACGAGACATGCGGTAATTATTTTGCTAAACAAGTTTGACCCGGCAGTAATTCTAAGCATGCCGCTAATTATTTTGCGAAACGAGGCATGCGGATAATATATACCCGGCGATAATTCAAGGAAATACGGTAGCTTTTTTTTTAGAAGACGCAGTGAGCAAACGTGTTGTTTATGTGCGGTTTTGCCAGTGCAGCTGATGTTTGTTTACAAAAATGAAACTCACTACTATATGACTGTGTTTACATCCATATTGCATACCTGCCAACTTTTGAAATCAGAAAAACCTAGTAGCCAGGGTCCAGGGGCCGCAGGCCCCGGTAGGTCCAGGACAAAGTCCTGGTGGGGGGTTCAGGCCGACGCAAAATGATTATTAGCATTCAGACAGGTTAAAATGTTGCTAAAACCATCACTTTTTTATCAGTCACAGTGACTTTTCAAAACAAAAATATTACAGCAAAAATCATATGGGTTGATTGACATGTTTATTCTGTAAGCTAACTTCAATAGTTTGAAATTATTTATTATTATTTTCAAGTCGGGAAACATTTTCCGAAATAACTGTCCCATGTGATCAGCCAGTGCGATTGGAAGTCCATGCTCAATTATTGCCTCCGTAAATAAAACTTCGGCATTTATCACATTCAAAGAATCTGTTTGGGCGACGAAAAACGTTGAAAGTTTTCCACTTGTATCGCTAGCAACGGCATTAGACTTGTGTTTTTTTGTCCCAACGTGGTCTTTTACATCGCTAATTCCTCCGTGTCCGATCGGAAAATCTTGTCTGCACAAGGTGCAATTCCCGTAGTTTTCACCCTTTTGGAACGGATAATTATTCCTGGAAAGGCTTTTGAATATTCTTCACTGCAGTTTTCTTTTCGGTTTAAGACTCGTTTGCGATTTTTCTCCGGCGGATTCCATGATCGTTCGCTCGTTTGGAAACAATGGCCTCGTGCTTGGCAGCGGTGCTATAAATAGCCTCGCGCATGGCATTCGGAATGGCTCGATAGGAAGTTACGGGAAGCAGTGTCGATTGTCATTGTTGTTGCGCGATTTCGTGAATAAAACTTTAAAAAAATATTTTTTTTTAATTCATGAAAAAACATATTTTTTATCACTGCAACCGTAACCCGGAATAGGTTGATGAAAACCGGACTAATTACGGGAAAACCGGAGTAGTTGGCAGGTATGATATTGGTGGGTGTTTTCCCATATAGGTTTTGTTGGTTTGTTTGGGTTTGGCGCTGGGGTTATAAAACCAACATGGCTGTGATGAGCTTTGAAAGGCTTTAAAAGTGATAGCTGAGAGGCTTCCACAGTGACTCGTTTGGTTGAAAAAGAAAAACGAGAAAAACAGCAACGATGTTTTGTCATTGGCTAAACAGTCCAATCAAAATGCTCGAATGTCGTCCCTGTGCTTTTTTAACCACCAGGGGCAACATTTACATGTTATCTGGGGATTGCTACAATACTGTATGATGTCTTAACCACTATTACAGTCCTCTGTTATTATTTACATTAGGCATTTGTAGTTTCAAATAAATTCTGCACAATAATAGAGGTACTCAATAGTTATGCTATATACCAGGGGTGTCAAACGTACGGCTCAGGCCGGCGAACAGGTTGTATCCGGCTCACAGGATGAGTTTGCTCAGTATAAAAAATCAACCTGAAATTTTTGAATGAAAGAAACTGCTGTTCTAAATGTGTCCACCGGATGTCGCAATAGCAATTATTTGTATCTTTGTAGATGATGCTACATATGTACAAAATAACCCACATGATGTTAGCACATCAGTCGAGGAAAATGAGCAAACTACATAAATAACATACTGTAATTTGATTTTGATATAATTTTTTTATTTTGAGAGATTGAAAATTAACACTTATGAGTTGACTGATGAACATTATCACATGATTTATTCAGAAAATATAAATAACGACAAATAAAGTATATATACTATTGACCGCAACAGGTAATTGTAAAAAAACAAAAACAAAAAAAACAACAACATTATGATTTGTACAATTTCAGAATGTGCTTGTTCTATAACAAATAAAACAATCTGAAGTTGTCTTTATTTTTAAGTTATCGTGCCGGGATTTTACCAGTCCGGCCCACTTGGGAGTAGATTTTTCTCCATGTGGCCCCCCATGTAAAATGAGTTTGACACCCCTGCTGTATACAAATTGCAAAGGGCAAAAACAGGGTGTTGGACCTACCAGAATGTACACCTACCTCCACAAAACTATTAATAGGTCAAGCTGGCCTGTTTTGTGTGCAATTTGCATAATTGTCCATGACGTATGCACATGTGCTGTTGATTGACACAAAACTAGAGCAAAACACATGAAAAGCAAAATGTTAATGTTTAGAAATAAAATGAATTCACCTCTTTTTGTTTTTGACTGTGAGTGATTTTAAGGATGTGTAACAATATCACCGGCTGCTCGTTGAGGCGAGTGTTTGGTGCGTCCTTGTTGGAATCTCCAAAAGAGTCCAATATGATTGGAAAAAGCCATTCGATTTTGAAAATGTATCCATCTAGATGGGTTTGCAGAGGTGTTAGGTTGGCAAAACTGATCTCTTCTGCTACATCTTCTTATTCTCTGGCAGACCAGGTTGGAACATCAAGCTATATTCACAGGCAGTCCCACTATAATGTGTTTGTAAGTGGCGGGCCGCACAAATAAATGAATATATGGGAAACACTTCTATAATACATTAATAATGCTCGTTATCATAATCGCAACTACATGAAATTATGTATAATACATTTAAATAATGGTGAGTCGTATACACTCCACACACAGAAGAGATGCTAGACCGAAAGGAGTAAATTAAAAACAAAATAATAAATAAAAAAATAAAAACACTTTTCCAATATAATTTCATTAGGCGTTTTGTTTGTTTTCTAGCCATTTTTGTACTCAAAAATATTTGTTTAAAATTTGTATCAATTTTTTTGTTTTATTCATTGACATGAGTTTTTCTATGTATTTTACTTCAAATAAAATACACATTTTTCTAAAGCAAAGTACAATATGAAACCACTATCAATCAATCAATCAATCAATCGTTTATTTATATAGCCCTAAATCACAAGTGTCTCAAAGGGCTGCACAAGCCACAACGACATCCTCGGTACAGAGCCCACATAAGGGCAAGGAAAAACTCACCCCAGTGGGCCGTCGATGTGAATGACTATGAGAAACCTTGGAGAGGACCGCATATGTGGGTAACCCCCCCCCCCTCTAGGGGAGACCGAATGCAATGGATGTCGAGTGGGTCTGGCATAATATTGGGAGAGTCCAGTCCATAGTGGATCCAACATAATACATTAGAAAACAAATACTTTTCCAACAGTTTCATTAGAGGTTTGGCAAGGGCGTGTGATGTTTGTTGTCGCGCAATTGTTGTATTAAAAAATAGTTAATTTGTATTTATTATTTTTTATCAATTTATCATTCAAATGTATTGCCATGATTGGGTTTATATTTAATTTATTTTGTGTCTTTTACTTCGAATACATTTTTTTCTAAAGCAAAGTATGAACTCCCTCAGTTAGAAAATAATTATTTAATAAAATAATAACAAATACTTTTCCAATAGTTTTATCAGGACTTAGGGCAAGGGCATATGAAATGTGTTTTTTGTATTACAAAGTATTTTTTTGGTATTCCATCTATCCATCCATTTTCCTCCGCTTATCCGAGGTCGGGTTTTACCATTTTTTTGGTATTTATTATTTGAATTGTTACATTTTTCTAATAAAAAGATATAATTGTGTTCATATTTATATTTTTGTCTCTTTTACTTCAAAAGCATATTTTCCTAAAGGGAAGTGTGCCTTCAATCAATTAGACATTAATAAACATACTAAAAAACAATAGGTCTAATACAGGGGTCGGCAACCCGCGGCTCCGGAGCCACATGCGGCTCTTTGATCACTCTGATGCGGCTCAGCTGCATACTTGCCGACCCTCCCGATTTTCCCGGGAGATTTCCGGATTTCGGTGCCTCTTGCAGAAAACTCCCGGGATTAATATTCTCCGATTTTCACCCCAACAATAATAATAAGGGCGTGCCATGATGGTACAGCATTCAGCGCCCTCTACAATCTGTACAAACTGCGTGCCAGCCCAGCCTTTTGTTGTATGCATCTTCTACTTGCACACGTAAGTGACTGCAAGCATACTTGTTCAACAGCCACACAGGTTACACTGATGGTGGCCATATAAAACAACTTAAACACTCTTACTAATAATGTGCCACACTTTGAACCAAAACCAAACAAGAATGACAAACACATTTCGGGAGAACATCTGCACCTTAACACAACAGAACAAATACCCAGAATCCCATGCAGCCCTGACTCTTCCGGGCTACATTATACACCCCTGCTACCACCAAACCCCGCCCCCACCCCAACCCTGCTCCCCCAAACATCAACCCCCCACCCCCTCTGTGCGTTGGTTGAGGTGGGCGGGGTTTGGTAGCGGGGGTGTATAATGTAGCCCGGAAGAGTTAGGGCTGCATGGGATTCTGGGTATTTGTTCTGTTGTGTTTATGTTGTGTTACGGTGCAGATGTTCTCCCAAATTGTCATTCTTGTTTGATGTGGGTTCACAGTGTGGCGCATTATTAGTAAGAGTGTTAAAGTTTTTTATACCGCCACAATCAGTGTAACCTGTGTGGTTGTTGACCACAAAGCAAAAGCCCCATACAACGTGTGGCTGGGCTGGCACGCTGGTTGTAGCGGACGTTAAATGCTGTACCATCACGGCACGTTCGAGAGAACAGTTGCCCAGAAATTCGTCGTCTGCCGGTAATATCGGGAGGGTTGACAAGTATAACGCTGTCAAGCGCCATTCATATAAAACTCGCGGGCCGCACTAACATTCAATTTTCATATTAAGGTGTGGGCCGCGTGTCTGAGACCCGTGGTTTGTACATAGCACAAAGCAAAAAAAAAAACTTTGTATTTCATTTTAAATTTCAAAAGATTTTTGTGGCTCCCATTGTTTTCTTTAATTAGTGAAACTGGTCAAAATGGCTCTTTGAGTGGTAAAGGTTGCCGACTCCTGGTCTAGTACATAATGCAAAAAAAAAAAAAAAGACAATGCAACTTTTTCATTCAAACAGTGTGAAAACAAACCATTAACTTCCTGAGCGCGAGCAGAGCAAGTAAATCTCTCAAAGATTTAAAGTCCATCCAGGCCAAGAATAATGTGAAGTAATAATGAGGTGAGGAAGTCGCCATTCAACACCAACACAACTTGACCTCCACTCTATCAACTGACATCGGAAGTGCAACACAAAATATGGACAATTCCTGGAACTGGGCAAACACAAATAGGGAAGTGGTGGTGGCCACACATTTAAAAGCATGTAACACCATCAATTATTTATTAACACCCGAATAAAGGAATACTTCCTTCAATAACATTTTCTTTCGCCATACAATGGACAGCGCTGAGGAGAGAACGAAAAGGAAAGAATGACAGTCATAAAAAGGCCTCACATGACTAATCTTGAAATCCAAACCAGACAACTTGTTTCCAATATGAATAAAAATATGTCAGTTGCTGCTCAGCATCAAACGTGAATTGAGCTTAACAAGCCCCAGTATCTCATTGCCTTTATTGCCGAGAAGGAGACTGACAGAAAACAGTCATCTTCTGGAAATGCCATTTGGAGAGAGCTGAGACAAGATGAAACAAACTGTAAGGACGTGCACAGCATATTAAACCTGAGCTGAAGACTCAAGAGGCACACTTTATGGACATATTTTAGCACGTATTGCAAGCAGGACGACTTTTAGTGCGAAACTACACAAACATTCTAAATGACTGCAATACACACACTACAAAAATGACGGAGATGCAGTACAAAAAAAGGTGCATTTTAAAACAAAAACATATGTTTTTTTACATTTGAAAACACCGACTACTCCATACTTGCCAACCTTGGGACCTCCGATTTCGGGAGGTGGGGGGTGGGGGTGTGGTCGGGGTGGGGCGGGGCGTGGTTGGAGGCGTGGTTAAGAGGGGAGGAGTATATTGACAGCTAGAATTCACCAAGTCAAGTATTTCATACATACATATATACAGGTAAAAGCCAGTAAATTAGAATATTTTGAAAAACTTGATTTATTTCAGTAATTGCATTCAAAAGGTGTAACTTGTACATTATATTTATTCATTGCACACAGACTGATGCATTCAAATGTTTATTTCATTTAATTTTGATGATTTGAAGTGGCAACAAATGAAAATCCAAAATTCCGTGTGTCACAAAATTAGAATATTACTTAAGGCTAATACAAAAAAGGGATTTTTAGAAATGTTGGCCAACTGAAAAGTATGAAAATGAAAAATATGAGCATGTACAATACTCAATACTTGGTTGGAGCTCCTTTTGCCTCAATTACTGCGTTAATGCGGCGTGGCATGGAGTCGATGAGTTTCTGGCACTGTTCAGGTGTTATGAGAGCCCAGGTTGCTCTGATAGTGGCCTTCAACTCTTCTGCGTTTTTGGGTCTGGCATTCTGCATCTTCCTTTTCACAATACCCCACAGATTTTCTATGGGGCTAAGGTCAGGGGAGTTGGCGGGCCAATTTAGAACAGAAATACCATGGTCCGTAAACCAGGCACGGGTAGATTTTGCGCTGTGTGCAGGCGCCAAGTCCTGTTGGAACTTGAAATCTCCATCTCCATAGAGCAGGTCAGCAGCAGGAAGCATGAAGTGCTCTAAAACTTGCTGGTAGACGGCTGCGTTGACCCTGGATCTCAGGAAACAGAGTGGACCGACACCAGCAGATGACATGGCACCCCAAACCATCACTGATGGTGGAAACTTTACACTAGACTTCAGGCAACGTGGATCCTGTGCCTCTCCTGTCTTCCTCCAGACTCTGGGACCTCGATATCCAAAGGAAATGCAAAATTTGCTTTCGTCAGAAAACATGACTTTGGACCACTCAGCAGCAGTCCAGCTGGTGTCGGTCCACTCTATTTCCTGAGATCCAGGGTCAACGCAGCCGTCTACCAGCAAGTTTTAGACCAAACCAAAATAAAATAAGATAAATAAATTAAAAACATTTTCTTAAATAAAAAAGAAAATAAAACAATATAAAAACAGTTACATAGAAACTAGTAATTCATGAAAATGAGTAATATTAACTGTTAAAGGTTAGTACTATTAGTGGACCAGCAGCACGCACAATCATGTGTGCTTACGGACTGTATCCCTTGCAGACTGTATTGATATATATTGATATATAATGTAGGAACCAGAATTTTAATAACAGAAAGAAACAACCCTTTTGTGTGAATGAGTGTGAATGAGTGTAAATGGAGGAGGGAGTTTTTTTGGGTTGGTGCACTAATTGTAAGTGTATCTTGTGTTTTTTATGTTGATTTAATTAAAAACAAAAAAACAAAAACAAAAAAACGATACCGATAAAAAAAAAAAAACGATACCGATAATTTCCGATATACATTTTAACGCATTTATCAGCCGATAATATCGGCAGGCCGATATTATCGGACATCTCTATCAAAGACATTTTAAAACAACCTATTAGTGCACTTTTGTGCATGATGTCACTAAAATGACATATCAAAACAACACCAAATTAAAGTGCACTTTTTGTACAGAATGCCACTACAATAGTTTAAAACAAACAAAGTGCACTTTTGTGCATGATGTCACACAAGATATTTCAATAAGTGTCAAATAAAAATTAGCTGCGTAATGGGAAATCAAATCGCTATGTGGTAGGTTACTGCGGACGTTATCTCCATCTGTTGCCGATTATTTTTTTCATACGGTGTTGATCTGGAAATAGTTGCTTCGGCATTTTGTTGGTGTGGCACCGAACGGAGATGTTGACATGCGGAGTTTCAAGCACTCTTCATTCTCCAGCGGGTGACTTTTCAAATGATGCTACATTAGCAGTGGTGCTACTTTTTGTAGCAACGCTTTTGCCGCATAATTGTTCAACATATTCCCGCTTGAAGCCAAACCACCGCCAGACGATGGACCCCGTGCTGTTTTTCTCGGGAATTAATTCTTCCTTCATTTGTTACCAGATTCGCACCTTCTTTCTCTCGTATTATCACCCGCACCACTCCGCTAGTATCTCAGCTAACGTTACCATGCTGCTACCTCTCTGCTCGGCGAGAGCGTGTGACGTTGCTCACGTGACAGTATGTGATGTGTGTAAGAAGGTGCGCTTGTTTTAAATCTCTGTGAGAAGGAGAGACAACAAAGAGCGAGAAGAGCCTGTAGTGTAATGTCCGTAGCTAAAAGCAACTGCGTGAGAACGTATACTCGAATATCACGATATAGTCATTTTCTATATCGCACAGAGACAAACCCGCGATGTATCGAGTATATCGATATATCGCCCAGCCCTAGCTCAGACACTCGTAAACGTTTAAGCATATTAGCTAATGCTAATTACATTACGATAGCACGTACAAATATGCATGAAAACACTCCTACAGACATCACACGTGGGACGGTTTCGTAAGCATAATCAGTTTTTGTTATACTGTAAAACTTACAAACGTTGCTTGGAGTTACGAATGAGGAATCCATATGATTAGAAACGTTATGGACGGCTAGATCAGTGTTTTTTAATCTTTTCTGAGCCAAGGCACATTTTTTGCGTTGAAAAAATGCGGAGGCACACCACCAGCAGAAATCATTAAAAAACAAAACTCAGTAGACAGTAAAAAGTCGTTGTCGCAATTGTTGGATATGACTTTAAACCATAACCAAGCGTGCATCACTATAGCTCTTGTCTCAAAGTAGGTGTACTGTCCCCACCTGTCACATCACGGCGTGACTTATTTTGAGTTTTTTGCTGTTTTCCTGTGTGTAGTGTTTTAGTTCTTTAGTTTCTTTTAGTTTTGGTGGCTTTTTCTCTTTTTTTTGGTATTTTCCTGTAGCAAGTTTCACGTCTTCCTTTGAGCGATATCTCCCGCACCTGCTTTGTTTTAGCAATCAAGAACATTTCAGTTGTTTTTATCCTTCTTCGTGGGGACATTGTTGATTGTCATGTCATGTTCGGATGTACATTGTCTTTGCTCCACAGTAAGTCTTTGCTGTCGTCCAGCATTCTGTTCTTGTTTACTTTGTCGCCAGTTCAGTTTTAGTTTCGTTCTGCATAGCCTTCCCTAAGCTTCAATGCCTTTTCTTAGGGGCACTCACCTTTTGTTTATTTTTTGGTTTAAGCATTAGACGCCTTTTTACCTGCACGCTGCCCCCCGCTGTTCCAGACATCTACAAAGCAATTAGCTACCGGCTGCCACCTACTGATATGGAAGAGCATTACACGGTTACTCTGCCGAGCTCTAGACAGCACCAACACTCAACAACAACACATCATTTGCAGACTATAATTACTGGTTTGCAAAAAATATTTTCAACCCAAATAGGTGAAACTAGATCATCAGACTAGGCACAGTGGTTGGAAAACACGGCTTTAGGCGTTTTGAAGGTGGCGGGAGCCTATCCCAGCTGCATTCGGGCGAAAGGACGTATGCAGGGCCAACACAGGTAGACAGACAACATTCACACTAGGGCCAATTTAGTGTTGCCAATCAACCTCCATTCAAACCATATTTTTAACAGGGTTATGGTTCTCTCAGGTAACCCCAGTCGTATGTCAGTAGAGCACTTATTGCTCTTAAAAATCCAACTACCTTTCTGTTTCCTCATCACCTCACATCCTCCCCCCGCCGTTTCTTCACCTGTTGAAAGAAGCCAGGTTGTGTCACACGAAGGCAGCTTGTGCCCAGTAGGATTAGCTGCAGCCAAAGAGGCATGCATGATGCTAGGAGACGTACGACTCTCTCCAAAGGGATTACATCAATATCTGGAAGTTCTCACCCCCACCACCCATGTGTGTGTTCTCGTCTTGCTGTGTCCGTCAGTTCTGCGTGTGTGTGTGTGTGTGTGTGTGTGTGTGTGTGTGTCCAAACACAGTACGCGTCTGTGTCTACGAGTGTATACCTCAGCTCAACCTGGGACTGAGACTAGCCAGGACCAAAAAGCCTAATAGTGTCGGTGAGAAGGAAAAGGGCCATTTCGCTGTTGTGTAAAGCATTGTTTTTTTTCCACGCTCCCTTTCTCCGGTCTGTTATTACTCTGGCTTCTGGCCCGCGTTCAATGTGTGAACACAATACCGCCATTGAGATCGCAGCTCACACCTTCTCGGTCCAAGCCCCTGCGACACTTTCAGCCATCACATCTCGCCGCGTGGAACGACTTCCTTCGTTTATGTCCCCCGTACTTAATTCTTGACAGGCGGATTCGACACACCCCTTCATGTTAATCGTCACACTAACTCAGACTCCGGAGGGCCCCGGCGTGCAGGTAATGGATCCTGCTTGATGACCCCCGCGCAGAGGCCCACACATCCAACCTTTAATTAAGAGCGCTCATCCCCTCTGCCCTACAGGAGGGGGAAGGGAATGGCAGAGAGGGCAAGGGGAATCAGAATGTGTGCGCATGTCGTAGAAGACCCCTGCAGCCATGTGGTTTGTGTTAGAGACAATATTAACAGTGTGTCAGCGGGTCCAGGGCCTGGCTGATGGCGATCAATCCACCCTTTATGGATGACAGGACACAGAGGGGTTATGGGTGGATTGGAGTCTTAATTGAAACTGCTTGAAGGTGTGCCTGTATTGAGCAGGAGTGGTTCAAATATGATGCTATTGTACGCACTAGTGTTGGCCCGATACCAATATTTTGGTACCGGTACCAAAATTATTCCGATATTTTCCGTTACTTTTCTAAATATAGGGGCCCACAAAAAATTGCATTATTGGCTTTATTTCAACAAAAAGTCTTAGGGTACATTAAACATATGTTTTTTATTGCAAGTTTGTCCTTAAATAAAATAGTGAACATACAAGACAACTTGTCTTTTATTAGTAAATAAGCAAACAAAGGCTCCTATTTTAGCTGTTGACATATGCAGTAACATATTGTGTCATTTATCATTCTATTATTTTGTCAACATTATTAAAGGCCTACTGAAACCCACTACTACCGACCACACAGTCTAATAGTTTATATATCAATGATGAAATCTTAACATTGCAACACATGCCAATACGGCCGGGTTAGTTTACTAAAGTGCAATTTTAAATTTTCCTCGAAATATCCTGCTGAAAACGTCTCGGTATGATGACATCACGGATTGTAGAGGATATTTTGGGACAGCATGGTGGCCAGCTATTAAGTCGTCTGTTTTCATCGCAACATTCCACAGTATTCTGGACATCTGTGTTGGTGAATCTTTTGCAATTTGTTCAATGAACAATGGAGACAGCAAAGAAGAAAGCTGTAGGTGGGAAGCGGTGTATTGCGGCAGGTGTTGTGCCGGATAACGCACCCCCGCCGTAGAATGCACCCCTTGACTGTTGTGCCGGATAACACAGCCGGTGTTTCATTGTTTACATTCCTGGAAGATGACAGTCAAGCTTTACCATTGGCCTGTGGAGAACTGGGACAACAGAGACTCTTACCAGGAGGACTTTGAGTTGGATGCGCAGACGCGGTACCGTGAGTACGCATGCAGCTGCGGCTTGCCCGTACGTGCGTGCCGCTATGTGCATGTCACGTACGTAACTTTGGGGACTTTGGGGAAATATATGTGCTGTATGAACTTTGGGGAGGTGAACGGTACTTTGGGCTGTGGGATTGAGTGTGTTGTGCAGGTGTTTGAGTTGTATTGGCGGGTTTAATGGAGGTGTTTGTTATGCGGGATTAATTTGTTATGCGGGATTAATTTGTGGCATATTAAATATAAGCCTGGTTGTGTTGTGGCTAATAGAGTATATATATGTCTTGTGTTTATTTACTGTTTTAGTCATTCCCAGCTGAATATCAGGTCCCACCTGCCTCTCACAGCATCTTCCCTATCTGAATCGTTCCCACTGCCCTCTAGTCCTTCACTCTCACTTTCCTCATCCACAAATCTTTCATCCTCGCTCAAATTAATGGGGAAATCGTCGCTTTCTCGGTCCGAATCGCTCTGGTGGCCATGATTGTAAACAATGTGCAGATGTGAGGAGCTCCACAACTTGTGACGTCACGCGCATATTGTCTGCTACTTCCGGTACAGGCAAGGCTTTTTTATCAGCGACCAAAAGTTGCGAAATTTATCGTCGATGTTCTCTACTAAATCCTTTCAGCAAAAATATGGCAATATTGCGAAATGATCAAGTATGACACATAGAATGGACCTGCTATCCCCGTTTAAATAAGAAAATCGCATTTCAGTAGGCCTTTAAGGACGAGTGGTAGAAAATGAATTATTAATCTACTTGTTCATTTACTTTTGATATCTGCTTACTTTCTCTTTCAACATGTTCAATCTACACTTCTGTTAAAATGTAATAATCACTTATTCTTCTGTTGTTTGATACTTTACATTAGTTTTGGATGACACCACAAATTTGGGTATCAATCCGATACCAAGTCGTTACAGGATCATCCATTGGTCACAGTCATTATGTGGCATAGCTCGGTTGGCCGAGTGGCCGTGCCAGCAACTTGAGGGTTCCAGGTTCGATTCCCACTTCCACCATCCTAGTCACTGCCGTCGTGTCCTTGGGCAAGACACTTTACCCACCTGCTCCCAGTGCCACCCACACTGGTTTAAATGTAACTTATATATTGGGTTTCACTATGTAAAGCGCTTTGAGTCACTAGAGAAAAGTGCTATATAAATATAATTCACTTCACTCCACTCATGTGTCCAGTGACATATTTCCTGAGTTTACAAACATAATATACATTTAAAAAAAACGAAAGAATATGTTGTGATGCCAAAAAAATATTGATGTAATCATAGTAGTGGATAAAGTGGATAGTGCACCCACCCTCCCCCAATTTGTCACGTTTCATGTGTTAGGTAATCCGTGACGAATGACGCCATATGACTTGCTTTTTTTTTGGGTCAGGTGGTTGTTGACATCTGTTGTTTTGCATATGTAAATCCCCCCCTCAAATATAAATCCTGAACAAAAATAAAGTGAAGCAGGCACCTATTTCATGTCCAACCTCGGTGACTTTTGACCTGACCAAAGTTCCACGAGGATGAAGGGCAGCCCGCTAACATATTAAAGCCCGAACGTTCTTCCTGCTTTCCTTTGTGGTGCCCGATATCTTTGTTCTCATAATGCAATGTTTTTTTGATTGATTGATTGAGAAGTTTATTGACATCTTAAAGAATTGAATCCATGTAATGCTTTAAAAAAGGCAAATGGATGGCACAAAAAGCCAAAAGGCTTGTTTCCATTGCGGTCCATTAAATGTGTAATAAATGAAGCTAAAAGAGAGAGCCATCAATGAGGCAGTAATCAATAATTAATCTGTGGTCCTAGGCAAACATTAAAGTCGACTTTGTGAGCGTCGTAGGACAAGAAAGAGATAAATGGAAAGGAGGAGCAGCTGTTGACACAAGCCTTCTCCTCTGTGTCAGATAAGAGATAACTGGTCTGCCAGTGTTTACATACACCATTAGTAGTGTCATCAATCACACACATATTGGGTCTCTTGCACACACACGCACACACACACACACACACGCACACACACACAAAATGATGGGGAAGGCAGAGGATTACTGGGGGGTGACACAACATATTGCCCTATTACTGCTTCAAGCATGTCAGACAACATCCTATTCTTCACGGCTCATCACACACACACACACACACACACACACACACACACACACACACACACACACACACACACACACACACACACACACACACACACACACACACACACACACACACACACACACACACACACATTCTTGTATTTGTTACCTGCTTGAGACCTCCAAATAATGCCTCCCTCTTTAGGACCACCCTTTCTAGATATATATAAAGAAGTGTATTTACAACATTAATAATATATACATACTATGCAAATATAAAAAAGCTTGAGTTGGAATTTCACAAGAAAAAGCTCACAACTTCAGAAGTTTTACTCAACGCAAGTCAAAGTTTTACAAGAAAAACTGAACATTTGTGCAATTGTATGATAAAAGTTGGAATTTTACTCGACAAAAGTCACAATTTGATAAGAAACCTTTAACATTTTGGCAATACTATAATAATAATCGGAATTTTACTTGGCAAAATTGTGACAAAAGTCATGGTTTTACTCAAAAAAAAGTCACTATTTTACAAGAACAACAAAACAAATTGGCAACATTGTGATAAAAGTCAGAATTTTATATGACAGATGTCACCACTTTGCATTAAAAAGTAATGGTTTTACATAAAAAAGTAATACCTTTAGGAGAAAATATTGCAATATTACAGCAACAGAAAGAATACGAGAAATTGTTCCTAATTTTATGAGAAAAAAGTCGACACATTGTAAGAAAAATACTGATTTTAGTTAATTATTATTATTTTTGTTGTTGTTTGTAATTGGTTTTTAATCTTCATTATTTACTTCAAGTTATTACAGTATGTCTCTATATACTTTTTTTTTTTTTTTTTTTTTTTTTTATAAATTTTGGCCAAAGGGGGCTCATTTCAATTTCTGACAAACATTTGTTATTACATATGTTGGCCAGAAGGGGAGCACTTCAATTTCTGACACACACTTGTTATTTCATACGTTGACCAGAAGGGGCGCACTTTTAAAACCGACACAGAATCAATTTGAAAAATCCCTCCTTTTTGGGACCACCCTCATTTTGATAGATTTCACCACCAAAGGTGCAAATGAGAGCTCTATATTTTTTGTTTTTTTGTAATGTGCTTAAGGTCGATGACAAACGAGTCACGGACCACAGATGGCCCCTGTGCCGCACTTTGGGCAACCCAGCTGTAGAAGCTAACTGTTAATGGCCACTATAGTCTTAGTACCGTTGTGTATTTGTTCATCCTATAGTCACATATTGGACGCGGGTTGTCTTACTCCCGCGCCGGAAGTCGTAAAATCAGCTGTTCACCTGGTGTGTTTTTTCGGGGATGAATAGGGAAGTCCTTCTTTAGGTGCCGTCTTGTTTCATCATATATTGCTGCCTTAGCACTTGTCAATGTTTACTTTTGTAATCACATTAAATCAACCAAAAATCCTGACTTTGGAGCAATGTTCACAGACTTTATTATTTGGCTCTCTATTAGATGCAATGGTTTTCTGTATTGGGACCATGTTTTCTAACTGGTTCACCGGTCCTCATATGGAAGGTACTTTTCCTTGTTGATGTCTCAAGAAGGCTAGAAAAACAAGAACACACACACACACACACACACACACACACACACACTTGTATGTGCGCACACTGCTGTAGTGAACCGCGCAGAGAGCTATTTCACAGACAATGAAAATGAATGGCTTGATGCCTTCTTTGCAATTTTTTACAGGAATTTTGTCAAAACAAACTGAATGATAATAATAACCGTTTACTGTCTGATGACATCTAGTACCGTGAATACTATATAGTAGCTAGGTCGTTCATTTAAGTAAACTGGCAATAGAATAGTGAACTTAAACTTGCTATAAAAACAACTTAATTTTTTAAACTTAAAAGCACAAGACACATTTCACAAAACACTGTTACCCTTTGAGTATATTGGGGAACTTTTTGTCCTTTCAGGTACATTTGTGCTTTGTTTTAGTTGTGCTAATCCAAATGGAATGCTTTTTTTGTTCAATTTTACTGTTTTTCATTTCAAATTATTTCTTAAAGCAAAAATGCACTGGGAATTTTTTTTAGCACAGTTATTAACTATTGTTGTAGTTACTAAATAGTTAATAACTAATTTTATGCATATTTTTCAAATAAAAAAAAAAATGACATAAATTTGTTGAAATTGGCATTCGATGGTCAAAATAAAATAAGAAAACATGGCATGATTGGTATTTTTGTTTGAATGAAAATATTATTCCAAAAATTTTTGACACACTCTTAACTCCCTCAGGACTTTTTGGTTCTGGCACTACTTAACTGCTATTAAATTGTACATACCTCAGAGGGTAAAAAGTAAACTTGTCGCAGTTATCATTATATATTGTAGGTAGGGATGTCCGATAATGGCTTTTTGCCTGTATCCGATATTCCGATATTGTCCAACTCTTTAATTACCGATACCAACCGATACCGATATCAACAGATATATGCAGTCGTGGAATTAACACATTATTATGCCTAATTTGGTATGGTGAAGATAAGATACTTTTTTAAAACAATTTATAAAATAAGATAAATAAATTAAAAACATTTTCTTGAATAAAAAAGAAAGTAAAACAATATAAAAACAGTTACATATAAACTAGTAATTAATGAAAATGAGTAAAATTAACTGTTAAAGGTTAGTACTATTAGTGGACCAGCAGCACGCACAATCATGTGTGCTTACGGACTGTATCCCTTGCAGACTGTATTGATATATATTGATATATAATCAGGGGCGCCGCTAGGGATTTTGGGCCCAATGAAAAGAATCTTTACAGGGCCTCCAACACAGTGTCATTATTTTTTCTGTATTATAATTTCATCATCATTAGGGGCCTCTCTGGGCTCCCCTCCATCATGGGCCCCTAGAATCAGTCTCCTTTACCCCCCCTTTTCGGCGCCCCTGTATATAATGTAGGAACCAGAATATTAATAACAGAAAGAAACAACCCTTTTGTGTGAATGAGTGTAAATGGGGGAGGGAGGTTTTTTGGGTTGGTACTCTAAATGTAAGTGTATCTTGTGTTTTTTATGTTGATTTAATAAAAAAATTAAAATAAATCCCTTAAAAAAAACCGATACCGATATAAAAAATGATACCGATAATTTCCGATATTACATTTTAACGCATTTATCGGCCGATCGGACATCTCTATCAGAGACATTTTAAAACAAGCTATTAGTGCACTTTTGTGCATGATGTCACTAAGATGACATATCAAAACAACACCAAATTAAAGTGCACTTTTTGTACAGAACGCCACTACAATAGTTTAAAAACAAATAAAGTGCACTTTTGTGCATGATGTCACACAAGATAATTCAATAAGTGTCAAATAAAAATCAGCTGCATAATAGGAAATCAAATCGCTATGTGGTAGGTTATTGCGGACGTTATCTCCATCTGTTGTTGATTATTTTTTTCATACGGCGTTGATCTGGAAATAGTTGCTTCGGCATTTTGTGGGTGTGGTACCGAACGAAGATGTTGACATGCGGAGTTTCAAGCACTCTTCATTCTCTAGCGGGTAACTTTTCAAATGATGTTACACTAGCAGTGGTGCTACTTTTTGTAGCAACGCTTTTGCCGCATAATTGTTCAACATATTCCCGCTTGAAGCCAAACCACCGCCAAACGATACCGATAATAAAAAAAAAACGATACCGATAATTTCCGATATTACATTTTAACACATTTATCGGCCGATATTATCGGACATCCCTAATTGTAGGGATGTGTATCTCACAGCAACTAATGATTCAAATCCGATTCTTGGGGTGATGATTCGATTCAAAGCGATTTTCGGTTCAAACCAATTCTCGCAATATATAATTTGGTATACAAAGTATTACAAAACCTTTCATAATAGGTTGCGGGTTACAAAAGCTCCTCTTGGATGCTGATGTATGACATATACACACGGCGGGTAAGAGCGGAGATGGCCAATAAAACGTCTCTTCAAAAATGTATTCTTAAAATAAAAAATAAAAAAAGAATCGATTTAGAATCGGTATAAATAAAAAAAAAAAATTTTCAGCACCCCTAATACATTGTTTGATTGTATTAAATGTTTAAGCAGACAAACGAACAAAAATTAAATATTGGACATAAAATCAACATACAGTACCCCATAGTTCAACCAAAAAATATTTGGGGCGGTATAGCTCAGTTGGTAGAGTGGCTGTGCCAGCAACTTGAGGGTTCCAGGTTCGATCCCCGCTTCCGCCATCCTAGTCATTGCCGTTGTGTCCTTGGGCAAGACACTTTACCCACCTGCTCCCAGTGCCACCCACACTGGTTTAAATGTAACTTAGATATTGGGTTTCACTATGTAAAAGCGCTTTGAGTCACTAGAGAAAAGCGCTATATAAATATAATTCAATTCAATTCATATTTGTGACCTGCAACAATCACACTCAGTACAATAGACCATAATTGTCATAACTTGCTCGAAACATTGCATACATATATTTTCCAAGGTTGACAGTCTTTGTTTATCTTTAATATACAATCAATTGACATTTTGAAGGCCAGTTTTGATACTTGTTGAAACACAGCTTTATTATCATGTTATAGGCTGGTTGTTGAGCTATGCATATTCAACAGCACGCTGCATAATCTAATTATGTAATTATGTTAAGTAAAAAGGAAAGGTTATCGGACTGAAACGGCGGTAGATCAACAGAAAAAAGGATATCACAACCAAATTAGATGGATTCACCAATCTAGACTATTTTAATCTCTTGATGAATATTTGACTGCTGTTTATAGACGGAGACCCAAATAGGCACGCGGGCCACATCTTTTGTGCGCTTTTCATTTAGGCCGCCAAACATCATGCAAATAACGAAACCATTCAATATGGCTGGAGACCCCGACTTAAACAAGTTGAAAAACTTATTCGGGTGTTACCATTTAGTGGTCAATTGTACGGAAAATGTACTTCACTGTGCAACCTACTAATAAAAGTCTCAATCAAATCAATCAATCAATCAATCAAAGTGCTCATTCATGCGCTATTTCTTTGGCTCTGCAGGGGGCAAAAGTGAGACTCAATGATGGCACGCTTTAAAAAAATCAATAAATAAAAAATATGCATTTACGAAAACTGCAGTAGGAAGGACCATGTGTTCAAGGAGTAAACACTATTTCTAAGGAATAGAAACCTGTGGAGGCACTTTCAGATGTAACATTACATCTTCGACATAGTCCAAGGGTGTCAAACTCATTTTAGATGGGGGGCCACATGGAGAAAAATCTATTCCCAAGTGGGCCGGACTGGTAAAATCACGGCACGATGACTTAAGAATAAAGACAACTTCAAATTGTTTTCTTTATTTAAAAATAGAACAAGCACATTCTGAAAATGTACAAATCATAACGTTGTTTTTTTTTTTTTTTTTTACACTTACACGTTGCGGTTAATAGTGTTCTACCTTTATTTGTCGTTATTTATACTTTCTGAATAAATGATGTGATATTGTTCATCAGTCAACTCATTGGTGTTAATTTTCATTCTATCAAGTTAAAAAAAATAATATAAAAATCAAATTACCAGATGTTATTTATGTAGCTGGATCATTTCCCTCGACTGATGGACTAACATGTGGTTTATTTAATTTTTACATATGTCGCATAATCTACATACAAACCCCGCTTCCATATGAGTTGGGAAATTGTGTTAGATGTAAATATAAACGGAATACAATGATTTGGAAATCCTTTTCAACCCATATTCAATTGAATGCACTACAAAGACAAGATATTTGATGTTCAAACTCATAAACTTTTTTTTTTTTTTTTTTTTTTTTTTTGCAAATAATAATTCACTTAGAATTTCATGGCTGCAACACGTGCCAAAGTAGTTGGGAAAGGGCATGTTCACCACTGTGTTACATGGCCTTTCCTTTTAACAACACTCAGTAAACTTTTGGGAACTGAAGAGACACATTTTTTAAGCTTCTCAGGTGGAATTCTTTCCCATTCTTGCTTGATGTACAGCTTAAGTTGTTCAACAGTCCGGGGGTCTCCGTTGTGGTATTTTAGGCTTCACAATGCGCCACACATTTTCAATGGGAGACAGGTCTGGACGACAGGCAGGCCAGTCTAGTACCTGCACTCTTTTACTATGAAGCCACGTTGATGTAACACGTGGCTTGGCATTGTCTTGCAGAAATAAGCAGGGGCGTCCATGGTAACGTTGCTTGGATGGCAACATATGTTGCTCCAAAACCTGTATGTACCTTTTAGCATTAATGGCGCCTTCACAGATGTGCAAGTTACCCATGTCTTGGGCACCAATACACCCCCATACCATCACAGATGCTAGCTTTGCGCCTATAACAATCCGGATGGTTCTTTTCCTCTTTGGTCCGGAGGACACGACGTCCACAGTTTCCAAAAACAATTTGAAATGTGGACTCGTCAGACCACAGAACACTTTTCCACTTTGTATCAGTCCATCTTAGATGAGCTCAGGCCCAGCGAAGCCGACGGCGTTTCTGGGTGTTGTTGATAAACGTTTTTTGCCTTGCATAGGAGAGTTTTAACTTGCACTTACAGATGTAGCGACCAACTGTAGATACTGACAGTGGGTTTCTGAAGTGTTCCTGAGCCCATGTGGTGATATCCTTTACACACTGATGTCGCTTGTTGATGCAGTACAGCTTGAGGGATCGAAGGTCACAGGCTTAGCTGCTTACGTGCAGTGATTTCTCCAGATTCTCTGAACCCTTTGATGATATTACAGACCGTAGATGGTGAAATCCCTAAATTCCTTGCAATAGCTGGTTGAGAAAGGTTTTTCTTAAACTGTTCAACAATTTGCTCACGCATTTGTTGACAAAGTGGTGACCCTCCTCCCATCCTTGTTTGTGAATGACTGAGCATTTCATGGAATCTACTTTTATACCCAATCATGGCACCCACCTGTTCCCAATTTGCCTGTTCACCTGTGGGATGTTCCAAATAAGTGTTTGATGAGCATTCCTCAACTTTATCAGTATTTATTGCCACCTTTCCCAACTTCTTTGTCACATGTTGCTGGCATCAAATTCTAAAGTTAATGATTATTTGCCAAAAAAAAAATGTTTATGAGTTTGAACATCAAATATGTTGTCTTTGTAGCATATTCAACTGAATATGGGTTGAAAATGATTTGCAAATCATTGTATTCCGTTTATATTTACATCTAACACAATTTCCCAACTCATATGGAAGCGGGGTTTGTAGATACAAAGAATTGCTATTGCGACATTGAGAACAGCAGTTTCTTCCATTCAAAAATTTCGGCTCATTTTTATACTTCGCAAACTCATCCCGCGGGCCGGATAAAACCTGTTTGACACCCCTGACATAGTCCATAGAGTAATACTCTAGACTAGGGGCTGTTATCGCTGAAAAAGGTTAAAAAAAAATACCACACATACTGTAGTGCAAATACATATAAAATATCTTTATAGAAATCATGCCCTCACAGTCTGCAGAGAACCATTTTGTCCTTTGGACAAATGTAATGGAGGACCCCTGTTAGAGACTCAATAGGGGTGATAGCAAAGGACAGAAAAAAAAAAAATACTGGCAGACCCTCAAGTACTCATTAGAGCTCAAACTGCTGATAGCGTCCAATCACAGCAGTAAGTAACAATGACTTTCACACTACCATTTGACTATTAATGCTATCATTATAAGTAACTTCTTGGTTTTGCAAAGACCAAAGAGAGCACACCACAGAGAGGAAAAAAAAAACCCCAGCAAGTTTGGAGTGGTTCTTGGCTCCCAATGGTCACATTAAAATTGAAGGCATAATTTGACTGCTCACTAACAACTGATGGAGAATGCTTCCCTGAAGGAACGCAATCAAGAATAATTGGCCAATCAGCATCAGGAACAAACACAATTACAAAGCTCACATGGTGAGGCTGTGGCATACAGCGAGAATAAGCACTGAATCTGTGGCATTTTGCTTGACACTTGACAATCGCACTTCACTTGGCAAGACGGTTGAAATTACAACAAACAATATGCTGGATTTTGTTCTTGAGGTATGCAGTGAGCAGCATGGAGGAATGCTCACCATTGAGCTTCTCTTCTCCGTGTAAATCATCATGATTAAAAGTAACTAGCGTTTGGTTCACCTTTTCCCACTAAAAGTTTGCCCGTTTTAAAACACGTTTAAGCTTGATAGCGCTCCCAAAGCTAATCTACTAAACTCGTGCACAAAGGATCGCGTCTCTTAAATGAGCAAACTAAAGAGCGCAATCCATTTAGCATTTGTCCTCGTGTCCATATGTGTTGATTATCAAAACACCCACAATTCTAAGAGAGGATGCAAATAAAATTGCTCACAATGTACATTGTAAATTACAAGGACAATACTCCCAGAGATGAGTGCCATGTACACAACTCGCTGCCTAAAGCGAGTACACAACATCCTGAAGGACAGATACCACCCAGCACATGGCCTCTTCAACCTGCTACCCTCTGGAAGGAGGTATAGATCGATTCGCGCCAGGACCACCAGAATGTCTCACAGTCTGTATCCTCAGGCTGTGAGACTGCTAAATGAACAGCCTGCCCCCTTCCTGCCCCGGACCATCTTATTACCTCACTCTTCACCACCTCAATAATTGTGCTCTGGACATTGTATTGTTGCAACATCAACGTAACACCCATCAGACATCCGACTGTTCCCACCCCCACGTTCCTCTATTCGCCATCTTCCTAACAATGCTAAACTGTAAACTATGGTCAACCTGCACTTCAATGCAGTTTCTATGCTGCTGGACAAAGCTCAAACAAAATCTCGTTGACATGTATGATTTAAGTGTTATTATGACAATGACAATAAAGGAATTGATTGATTGATTGGTTCAATGTGATTTATCAAAGCTGAAGCTGTTCTGCGGCCTCTGTTGTGCGTCTTGCACAAAGACAGACGACAGAGAGAGAATATTCCATCAGTATCAGTATAAAATAATAGACATATCATCTATTCAGCAATGACATTATATAATGTTATAGCTGTTATAAAACGTAATGGGGCTAATTAAAACAAATTCAATTGATTCATTTGGGTGTTTGCTTTAGCGGTTCCAAATATGACATATACTTGAATAATCTATCTCTTATATGACAAAACGTCTTGTAATATGCATTTTGTTGCGTCCTGATCATTTCAGATGCCCCATCAAAAACACTGCAGCGGATCCAAGAGCACACCTTGAGTGTGTTGGATATAGTTGAGTTGAGTATGCAAGCATACAACATGATACATCACAATTTCCAGTTTTTCTTTTCAACATGTTCGAAAAGGAGTAGGAAGAAGCAGAGCTTATTTAATCCTACCCCTTTTCTTTTACATAACAGTTGCTAAAACTTTTGTTCACTTTCTGTTCTCAATTTATTCACAATATACTCCATAAGAAATCACAACAAAAATAAATAAATAAATAATACTCGGTGAAGTAATTTATATTTCATATAATGAGATGAGTAAGATTATCTTGAAAATAAATGGATGGATTAAATAAATTCAGAATGTTTATCATGGTTCTTCTTCTTTGTACTTTGTAAACACTTTAAGTTGGAAGAGTTTCTTAAAGTGGATTATATTAGTACATTGTTTGATTGCTTTGCTTAATCCATTCCATAATTTAATCCCACATACTGATATACTGAATTAAATTTTTCTTTAAGATTATATTTCTCCTCTTTTTTTGAGAAGAATTGTTGACATTATGGGTAGCAGATTGTAGTTTGCTTTGTGTATAATTTTAGCTGTTTGCAAATTCACTATGTCGTGGAATTTCAGTATTTTGATTCAATAAATAAAGAGTTTGTATGTTCTCTATATCCAACGTTATGTATTATTCTAACTGATCTTTTTTGTAACACTTACTTTAATAGTTTGTCTAGATCACATGTCAATATAGCATAAAAAAGGTGGTACACAACATAACATAACTCTTCCGGGCTACATTATACACCCCTGCTACCACCAAACCCCGCCCCTACCCCAACCCTGCTCCCTCACACCATATAACATATAACTTTGTCTTGAATTTGAAAAAAAAAAAACATTTTATTTTTCACTAAAGAAGGGTTCGGTGAATGCGAATATGAAACTGGTGGGGTTCGGTACCTCCAACAAGGTTAAGAACCACTGCCATAGAGCATAATTGCCAACCCTCCCGGATTTTCCGGGAGACTCCCGAAATTCAGCGCCCCTCCCGAAAACCTCCCGAGACAAATTTTCTCCCGAAATTCAGGCGGAGCTGGAAGCCACGCCCCCTCCAGCTCCATGCGGACCTGAGTGACGTGTCAACAGCCTGTATTCACGTCTGCTTTCCCACAACACACGTTATAACTGTAGAATGATCGAGGGCGAGTTCTTGGTTTCTTATGTGGGTTTATTGTTAGGCAGTTTCATTAACGTCCTCCCAGCGCGGTAACAACACACAACAACAGCAGTCATGTTTTATTCTACCGTAAAGCAGTTCGTCTGCCGTAAACAGCAATGTTGTTGTAATATATTGAGTTGGAGGCAATAACCAGGCGAGGTGATGAAGTACGTCTCTTTACTGTAGACTTCAGAACAGACTCACACACTTGACGTCAGGTGCGCAACACCACGTAAATCGTTGGCCAACCAAAAAGTAACCCCAGTACGCTATAGCCAACATTCACCAGGAGATGGCAACAGACAAACATAGATCACTCTAGATTCCTCCCCTTTTAGAAATGGAGAAGTTACTCAAAATAAATAAACAACCCAAACAAAAAATGCAGCAGCTCAATTAAAAAACTGTACTTAAGCCACATTCTTTTTTTTTTTTTTTTTAGTACTGAACTCTTAACCCTCATTTGTAAACAATAACATGCTTATTATACAAACAGTATTTGTACACCTTTAACACAGATTTTTATACTGCCTTCAGAGATTCAGTTTTTTTGGTGGTACTCGAAACCTTTCTGGGTACCTGCGAAAGGGTGTTCAGCATGGTTAGAAAAATAGTGACAGAGAATAGAACAAGGTTGGACAATTCAACCCTTAACTCAACAATGAGTAGATGAGTGTTATGTGTGTGTATATGTGTAAATAAATGAACACTGAAATTCAAGTATTTATTTTATTTTTATATATATAATAAAATAATTATATATATAGCTAGAATTCACTGAAAGTCAAGTATTTCTTATATATATATATATATATATATATATATATATATATGAAATACTTGACTTGGTGAATTCTAGCTGTAAATATACTCCTCCCCTCTTAGCCACGCCCCCAACCACGCCCCCGCCCCACCCCGACCATGCCCCCCACCCCCTGAAATCGGAGGTCTCAAGGTTGGTATGCCATAGAGTAAATAAAATATAATACGGATAACATTTATACTGCAGCAGTTCATCACTATAAATAGTTGAGTTGGCATAAACAAAGTAATTTGGACTTTTTGGGAGCCGTTTTCTTTGTCTTATTTGGGTGATTGAGACGGAGTAACAACACCATACGGTAAAATCCATTCATGGAAACAGCTTGTGTGCTTTGCACTATCGGTGTGTCTGTCTTAACGTGGACTCGTGAGCTTGTTAGTTGTACTAATTACTGCAAACAGCACAATAAATCTTTTTAGCCCGAAGAGGCGTATTCACAATGACCCTCCCCGTGCGCTGGAGCTCAGTGGTCCTGGGGGGTATTTGGGAGGTAAACATGTTGACTGCACCTCCACCCCGCCATGCCACCATCCATTTAGTTGCCCACACATGGTAATTAGGGCGCCACTCGCTAATTTGAGGTTGGCGCATATATGCAAATGTGAGGCAAACAAAAGAAAGGCGGTGATGGATGACAAGAAACGGTGACGGCGAAGGCTTCACGGGGGGATACTTAGCACCGCCAGGCTAATTAAAAAGCCGCACAATTGAAAGCACTGAGGTAACTCATTAGCTGCACCCTAAATGAAACCACATGGCTGACTGTGCGCCGATGCTGGTTTTAAAAGACGGAAAACAACATCGGAAACGGCGGCGAAAAATGATTGATAAGGGCTTTGTGCTAAGCTGAGAGGTCCATGTGGGGACAAATTAGTTTGCTTGCATTGGCCCTCCTGTGCTATTACCCATTAGCTTAGCGCAAAAGGGCTAGCACCCCGAAGAAAGGTTACGGCGAGCATGCCAATTAAGGCCATAATAGGATAAACAACAAGTGGGCTGATGGAGGGAGTGCGGGGAATGATTACAGAGGCTGAGTATTGTCGAGGTGGCTGACTTTAGCTATATCGATCCATGCAAGTGCGAGAGTGGCGCCCACTGAGCCTGTGCTCGCAAATAAACACACGCTCGTTGTAATGAATGCACGCCGTATAATGTACACTAAGTCAGCGTGCTTTGTGTGCGAGGCCTCGCCGCCAGTGTCGACGCCGCGTTTCTCCTCTGGCAGTTCATTTCATCCCAGCATGCATCGTCACGCTCTTTGGCCCGCTGCCCTTTGGAGAACGCCAGCTCTTGTAACATTTACTTTTATCATTTCACAATAAAGACTTTTTTTTTTTTTTGCCAGGAACAGTAAAGCAGCGAGGACAAATGGCTGCTGCGGGGATCAATGGTGCAAAAAAAATAGTTTTTTTTTATTGAATGGCGCACGTTTCCTGAAGACACAGATAAGAACACGGCGGAGGTTTGTGCGTAGGTGAGAGCGCTCGGCCGGGTGCAGAAGTAAATGAGATTATTGATGTTATGTGTACAACACCATGGCGGATGTTGGAGTGTGGATTCACTGATCTGAGAAAAAATAATTTGGATCATGACCTGAGGTGTCATGGCTTTGTCAGAAGCTAAATTGTTAGATTTTAAGGTTTATTTATTTATTTATTTAACAAAAAACATTCTAAACTAAATCAAACAAATAAGCTCTGCTTCTTCCTACTCCTTTTTAGACGTGCTTTAATGAAACAACTGGAATTGTGTGATGCATACTTGCCAACCCTCCCGGATTTTCCGGGAGACTCCCGAAATTCAGCGCCTCTCCCGAAAACCTCCCGGGACAAATTTTCTCCCGAAAATCTCTCGAAATTCAGGCGGACTCAGGTCCATGCAGACCTGAGTCCGCTAACCCACAATATAAACAGCGTACCTGCCCAATCACGTAATAACTGTAGAAGGATGGAGGGCGAGTTCTTGGTTTCTTATGTGGGTTTATTGTTAGGCAGTTTCATTAACGTCCTCCCAGCGCGGCAACAACACACAACAACAGCAGTCACGTTTTTTTCTACCGTAAAGCAGTTCGTCTGCCGTAAACAGCAATGTTGTGACGCTCTTAAACAGGACAATACTGCCATCTAGTGCATTTGATGAAAGCACTTTTGTGCGTGCCACACAGCAATGTATCATCAGAGAGGGTGTTCAGCATGGTTCGAAAAATAGTGACAGAGAATAGAACAAGGATGGACAATTCAACCCTTAACTCAACAATGAGTAGATGAGTGTTATGTGTGTGTATATGTGTAAATAAATGAACACTGAAATTCAAGTATTTATTATATATATATATATATATATATATATATATATATATATATATATATATATATATATATATATATATAAAATAAAAGAAATATATGTTTATAGCTAGAATTCACTGAAAGTCAAGTATTTCCTGTATATATATATATATATATATATATATATATGAAATATTTGACTTCGTATTTCGTCAAGTATTTCTTATATATATATATATATATATATATATATATATATATATATATATATATATATATATATATATATATATATATATACAGTATATGAAATACTTGACTTGCTGAATTCTAGCTGTAAATATACTCCTCCACTCTTAATCTGGAACTTTATAAAAAAACAAAAAACGCGATAATCCTATTCATCTAATTGTGTGAATCACAATTTACTATTTATTCATGAAAACTGTTTGTTTGTGTTAGACATTGAGTACAGGAAGTAAACAAACATGCATTGGAAATTGCTGAGAAATGAAAGAGGGGTATGAATAAATTATTAAATAAGCTCCGCTTCTTCCTACTCCTTTTCGGACATGTTGTAATGAGAAACTGCTGCTTCACTGGCAACATAATCTGATGTACAGTCGTCACTCGCCATATTGCACTTTAAATAATGCGGCTTCACCACATCACAGATTTTTTGGTTTGTTTTCAAGCATATTCTGCAACATTTTTGCCCTAAATTAAGCATTCCCAAGGACAAAAATGACTAAATTAACCAAAAATAAAAATACTACAGTAGTATAGACTACCAGATGAGACCAAATTAATCAGAGTGTACTGTTCAGTATTGTGGCCACTGACTGGCTGGGTCTCAGGCCGCATTACTTATTTGTATTAAAAGAGAGTAAAGGTGACTAAAGGGTGTTATTTCATGTGCAGAGGGCTCTCATGATGTTGAAAAATGTATTTATAAAGTAGCAAACTGTTTTTGTATGCTGTTGCTATGACAATATTAGCTTTCTAATTAAAGGGGAACATTATCCCCAGACCTATGTAAGCGTCAATATATACCTTGATGTTGCAGAAAAAAAACCATATATTTTTTTAACCGATTTCCGAACTCTAAATGGGTGAATTTTGGCGAATTAAACGCCTTTCTATTATTCGCTCTCGTCACGTTGTGACGTCACATCGGGAAGCAATCCGCCATTTTCTCAAACACATTACAAACACCGAGTCAAATCAGCTCTGTTATTTTCCGTTTTTTCGACTGTTTTCCGTACCTTGGAGACATCATGCCTCGTCGGTGTGTTGTCGGAGGGTGTAACAACACGAACAGGGACGGATTCAAGTTGCACCAGTGGCCCAAAGATGCGAAAGTGGCAAGAAATTGGACGTTTGTTCCGCACACTTTACCGATGAAAGCTATGCTACGACAGAGATGGCAAGAATTTGTGGATATCCTGCGACACTCAAAGCAGATGCATTTCCAACTGGACTGGACAGATCAGCTTTCAGGAAAAGAGAGTGGACGAGGGTATGTCTACAGAATATATTAATTGATGAAAACTGGGCTGTCTGCACTCTCAAAGTGCATGTTGTTGCCAAATGTATTTCATATGCTGTAAACTTAGTTCATAGTTGTTAGTTTCCTTTAATGCCAAAC
Source organism: Nerophis lumbriciformis (assembly GCF_033978685.3). Taxonomy (NCBI): domain Eukaryota; kingdom Metazoa; phylum Chordata; class Actinopteri; order Syngnathiformes; family Syngnathidae; genus Nerophis; species Nerophis lumbriciformis. The sequence continues at coordinate 14,581,577 of NC_084548.2, forward strand.
AAACACATACCAATCGTTGGTTAGAAGGCGATCGCCAAATTCGTCCTCTCTTTCTCCCGTGTCGCTGGCTGTCGTGTCGTTTTCGTCGGTTTCGCTTGCATACGGTTCAACCCGATATGGCTAAATAGCTTCAGTTTCTTCTTCAATTTTGTTTTCGCTACCTGCCTCCACACTACAACCATCCGTTTCAATACATGCGTAATCTGTTGAATCGCTTATGCCGCTGAAATCCGAGTCTGAATCCGAGCTAATGTCGCTATGCCTTGCTGTTCTATGCGCCATGTTTGTTTGTATTGGCATCACTGTGTGACGTCACAGGAAAATGGACGGGTGTATATAACGATGGTTAAAATCAGGCACTTTGAAGCTTTTTTTTAGGGATATTGCGTGATGGGTAAAATTTTGAAAAAAAATTCAAAAAATAAAATAAGCCACTGGGAACTGATTTTTAATGGTTTTAACCCTTCTGAAATTGTGATAATGTTCCCCTTTAATTATTCCTCCTTGTGGAAATTCATTTAAGTAGGTCGGTAGATAGGTAGGTGGGTCTTTATTGTCATTGCACAAGTACAACAAAACTTTGTTTTCAGCACAAACCCGTTCAAGATTAGACAAACAGGGTTACAGAACAGGAACGCTGATGGGTCACCACAAGGCGCCCCGTAAAAGATGGGAAAAAGGTCAACGCTGGGTAAGGATGAGTAAAAGAATACAATCTAGAGTGGGGAAAAAACCCTCCATAGCAAAGCACATATACATATTACACCATACATCTCGAGACTTGCAACAGAGGGGAGGTAGTGGGGGCTACGGTGGCAGGCTGCAGCTCTTCAGGTGCTGCCCAGCTGTCCATCCCCCCTAAGGGATTTGTGTCAAAGGCGTTGAATGGGGGGTGGAGTATGTGTGTGTGGCGTATATTTTTTT